>NC_068357.1:120180921-120480921 GCF_020536995.1 Dreissena polymorpha
GGTGACAAAATTGTTACCGCGGGGACAATATGTCACTGCGGTAACAATTTTGTCACCGCAGTGATATCTATTTTGTCACTGCGGTAACAATTTTGTCACAGCGGTGACAAATTATGACTGTTGGTATATGTTAATGCCTGCTGTTACTTTTATTTGTTTGGGTCAGTTTTCAACCAATCATTTTCCACGTAACAAACCGACTATTATATAAAAATCATGTCAACCTTTAATTATTTTGTACATGGGTCTTTAAAACAAAAAACAAAATAATAAATAAATACTTGATATAGTTGATATTGATTAATACTTAGTAAACCAGCAACTTTTTTGAGAGTTTTATAGAGATCGCCAGCTGTTTGTCACACTTATCGGTTTGAGTAAATAAATGGTCAGTGAATTGTACATTTTATTTGTTAAATTACACTTATTGGCATATCATCTGCTTTATCGCAGTAAGATCATAGGGAATAGATTGTTAAAGACTTGTGCAATTAAACCGTTATCGCTTGTTTAACGGTCCGCTGCCTTCACGGTATACCCGGTTTTATGACACTTATCCGGCTGTAAACACACTCACAGACATTGACGCAACGGAAAATAATAACGTTTCTGAAATTGTCACCTAGATTATTAATCTTTATGAAGTTATAATTATATAAACATTAAGTTACAACGAATAAAGCTTCAATTAAAATATTCGCCGATTTTCCGTTTTGCAAGACGTTATTTCATTGGCCAGTTTGATTAAGCTCTAATCAAACTCTTATCGTCAGACAAAGTATCACCGCAGTTACATATATATCACCGCAGTGATTACTTTATTACCGCAGTGACAAAATTGTCACCGCGGTGATGTATATGTTAAGCTGTTGGCGTATATGTACTTTTGACCCAATGGGTACGTCATAGAATTGAGCGTCGCGAGAATGTCGTGTGTCGACCTAGGGGATTTTAGGTCGACAAGCGACAATTGCGCAATATTGGCTCGATATATCGTATTGAGCGTCGAGAGAATGTCGTGCGTCGAGAGAATGTCGTGTGATTTTTAGGTCGACAGGCGACATTCTCGCGGTATATCATATTGACTGTCGCATGATTGTCGCGCGTCGTATTGAGCGTCGCGAGAATGTTGAGTGTCGCGCTCAAATGTCGACACACGACATTCTCGCGACATTCTCTCGACGCTCAATACGACGCGCTACAAATCAGTCGACAGTCAAGATTTTCCGCGATTTTTTTTTCTTAAACCCAGCGCGATATGCGACACTCAAATATTGATTGTCGCATGATTGTCGCGCGTCGTATTGAGCGTCGAAAGAATGTCGCGAGAATGTCGTGCGTCGACCTGCAAGGTCGACACACGACAATCAACTTGGCCCTATCCGGAATCCGTAGAATACACTTGATATATTAATCTGAAACTGATATCTCCATAAACACTGCCCAATTCTAGCATGCTTTATTAAAACTTTCAACAACAAAAAGTGCCATACGAAGTTTAATTACAAAAGGAAAAACCTACATTGAGTAACGTGAAAACGTTAAAATACAAACATTCTGCAACTTTTTAGAATCTAATAATAGTATCACAATGTCATCTTTTTCGTTTTACGGATGATCTTGAGGCAGGAACCGATCCATTCGGTTTGCGTTATTTATTTATTTTTGCATAATTTGGAGCGCACTTGCCTGCGCTTTATATTAGGTCCGTCCGCTATTATAAGAGATAACGGGAAACTTCAAAATCATGGGAAAACGCCATCATTCCCTACACAGTTCCATACAGTTATGTATTGCCCTACTTACACTTTCATTGTGCACGCTCTCTTTCCTTTTGCTTAATCGATTATTTGATTATTCATGAGAAATACGTCATGCTTCCGACGCTTCCCAAAGACAATCTCGCCTTCGCTCGTATATGTCCAGATATCATCGCGGGAAATTCAAATGGAATATATTGTCCCACACAAAATAAAAACGAGCATTTTGTATCTCGTTAAATAAATGTTACCAGACCACATCTAGCGTTGAAATTTCGGCTATTGCTATAAGGAAAACTGTTTTTATGGGTTAGTTTTGTTACGCGGTATTCGTTGATTTTGAGTGTTTATTGATCTAAAAGCAATGGCGTCTTGTCAAATATGATGCTGATGTGTCTTTTCTATCGATGCACCAGCATATCCCACTCTATATCTTAGTCAATAACACTAGCAATCTAACAATATGTTGGCATGCAAACTTCATATACGCAAAGTGTCCAAATAGCAATCGATAATGAATATGAAGTTCGGCACAGATTCTCAGATCGGCCCTACTCCGATATACGATCAACAACGAATAATCAATTATTCAGCGTGTTCTTCAATATTACCACAACCGTTCAGCACGATCTGTAATCATTCGATAACAAATTCTGGAACAATCGGATTGGTTCCGCGTCTCATAGAACTCGTTCGCATTTGTATCGGGGTGTTTACCGCAATATACCTTTAGCCAACCTGTGAATACATGCCGAACATGAATACACGACCAATGATATTTGAATAGCGATATTGATGTTCAGTTCTATCAGAGCAGTTTCGCGTTGATACTTGTCAATAAACATTTGACAGTAACATATACATTCTAGAAAAATGCACATATGGTTACTGAATGCTTTGAAGTTAAAAGTATAGGTTCATTTTATTGAAACAATAGCAAGAGCAAACAATCACTGGTAAAACCTAGCAATATGAACATATTTGCAGACATTTATTAGGTCACAAGCGACACATTTTACAGACACGCTCACTTTGTCCCACTAAATTCATGTAATATTCATTATGTTCAATTGGTTAAAAAAAACTACAAAATGCCAATACGTCAGTGCAAACACATTCTATTTTTGCTCAGAAGATACAATGCCCCAATGCTACGTTTATTAAAACCATTTACAAAGCACGCCAGCATAAACCTAAGCTCTTTTGAGGATAAATAACACGCCTGGTTTTCCTCGTTTATTCTTACGATTTTGAATTTGTTCAACGACACAATTTAAAATATTCAGTTAGACGTTTGTGTGATAAACCCCGAGTAGCGGTTGTATGTGGACTTTGCACCAGCAGATGCATTGAAGCACTTCTGAATTATGCCACTTGAGTGATAGGAATTTGTTTTCGGATAACTATGTCCGCTTTCGAGCTCAAATTATTTTAAAAGGATTGTCATTCAATTTGATGGTGATGCATTTTGGCATATAATGTTACCAATGTTGGATCACCAGTCAGATTGCCTGAAGCACTTGCCAAACTATGACCCTTTAAGTATTAAACAATTGCGAAAATAACATCGTCCGCTCTATAACTCAAATCTTGTTAATAATATCCTTATTAAACAGTGTGTTGGCGTAAAGTCTTCACCAAGTTCGATAACCAGCCAGATTAAATGAAGCACTGGTGAATTATTATTCTTGAATAATGCAAAATAAGCTTTAGCAGATTTTTTACTTAAATAGTTAATGCTGTCCTCAAAATTCTTCTGCAAAACTTTGCAAACCATATTACACACTTAACAAGTCATTTTGGTGCATTCTGCAAATTAAATTATTGGCGACCATTAAACTACTGTACACGATGGGCATTATTATCCTAAATTGCATGTTCGTGTTATTGAACTAAAAGCGTAACCTCACACAATAAACTCGAAAACATACGCGCACTGTCAATTAAGTATATAAGGCAAACTTAGCCAAAGAAAAACGTACGTGGAGTTTATAGCAAAATTCTTGTTTAATTCTGAAAAAAATCGACCATGTGGTAAAATCTGTTTTATACTTATTTTAAAGGGAAATAATTTCTTCAGCAACAAAACAAATAGCAATGTGATAAGCTCCCGTGAGTTAGCGTAAAGTGTTCATCACACGTTTTCAATAAATATATTGCAATAACGTTGAATAAAGCGCTGAAGTAGCACTATTATGTTTTCCCATTTGGTGCAAAATGCGATGACAACGAAATTACTTAATACCTTCAAGTAGCTCTAGTAGATTTCATTAACATTTTATTCATACCATACAATATATTTTTCACTTATTAAAAATTACATAAATTGCTAAATAGGATAAAGATGCTTAATTGGCTGACTTCACACACGTTAAAAAACAAATTATGAAGCACATGTGCATTGGTGCAGGAATAACTAAAAAACTAACCAACCACTCAGCCAGGAAGCACATGGTGAAGAAGCTGCTGGATTCAGGATGCTGTCCCAATGATATTATGCAGATCAGTGGTCATAAGAAAGTAAACGCATCATAAACTACAGCGACATATCTCTCCAAACAAAAGTCCAACTATTTTTTCAGGCACTCGAATTTCGAAAACCATGTCTCAAAACACCATGCACACGAAAGCATCTCCATTTCAAAGTCGTTGTCTGAATCCCGCACAAAATCAGCTTACAAAGGAAGTCTTTCGCAGCATTTAATCAGAAACAGTCGCGTTCCCCACCACTTTGACTTGACACGAGGAGGGTGGCTTTTCGGGTCAACCGTGAGTCGTGAACATTTCAACCTAAACGTTTACTGCGGAAAGGCAAACATTGAAATATATATCACTGATATTAAGTCCAATAATCACATGACATTAAATGCCCATTCCATTTTTTATTGTGTTTTATTGTTCGATGTTTCACATTACACGTTTGCTTTTTCACATTGCACGTTCGCTTTGAAAATAGCCTTTAGCTGATACGTAGAAGTAGATGTACATGTCAAATGTGTTATTATAAAAAACATTTTGAAAGTATTTTGAGTGCAGAAATGTAAATTTTAAGTATAGATTTTTCACTTCATTCATTTGTATTTTGCTTAATCATGTGCGTTTACATATTCTGGTGTTTTGTTTGCGAACTTTTGTTTACGTGTAA
Organism: Dreissena polymorpha; assembly: GCF_020536995.1. Lineage (NCBI taxonomy): Eukaryota > Metazoa > Mollusca > Bivalvia > Myida > Dreissenidae > Dreissena > Dreissena polymorpha. Next base: position 120,185,827 of record NC_068357.1, read on the forward strand.
ATATGCACAGACGCTAGTTGACGCTATCTGGCCGCTTCTCATGTGCATAATTTTCTTATTTGCTTTAAATGTTTCAAACCTCGCCTTTTCCTACGCTATATCAGCCTTGTTTGATATCACATGTTATCAAAAATCTCCAACCATATATTCTCAATATAGTTGTCCTCTTCTTAGTTGTGTTTAAATCATGCCCCTTGTGTTAAAAAAGGCCCTTTTGTCACATGATTCCTAGAGAGTTATATAGTAAGATCTTATAGTAAGATCTTATTCTCAGCAAACGCAAGGGTTTGATATTTGGTGTACAGCATCGCATGTTGGACCTCTTCTAAGTATGTTCAAAACATAGACATGTGGAAAAAATTATTTGCTGCTATCGTTTTTTTTTCATATGTATATATGAAAACGTTTGTCTTAGAAACAAATATCGGTCATTAATTCGCTTTTCGGTAATATTGTTGCTGTAGTTCTAATAACACGTGTTTAATTTAGTATGTCGTTTACGAAGTCACAGTATGCAATTTCAACTTAGGGGGATTTTACAATGATCTCAAACGTAGGTAGTTAAGAATATATCGACACGTTAATGGTTTTCGAAGAGACGCTCTATGCCACCACAGCGCTTTAATATTTCCTTTTATATGCTAAAATGCGGCGGTTCCAACTTGTTGTTTCCCAAGTAGTTGTTCTGTTTAAGTGGGTGCCGATTTTTACTCTGTCAGTGAACGTTGGTATATAAGTGAGAACAGCTAATAATGTGAGTTAAAAGCATACTAAATAGCGAAACCGTTTTGATAAACAAAATACATTTCACAACAACCTTTGATTCATATACAGATTGTCTTGACATAATCAATCGAATTGAAGATCCAGCAATCGCGAATAAAAAAGAGAACATAAATGCAATAGAGCAAGGAAATACAGTAAATATAAACATTATTAGATCGCATAAGTTTTTGCAATAAGCAGCCTAATAAGACATGACAGGATTGTAGTGCATTGCACACACACCAGTTTAAAAATTTAAACTCTGCGACCAGATTAAATAAGAAAAGCAAACCCCTTGTGAAGTAATGTAGCCTTTCAATGGAGCTGAACTGTTAGGTTCATTTGATAAGCTGCAATGTTTTTTAGTATGTAACAATTAACATAATATGTTGTGAATAAATATTTCATTCACTTATAAACCACGATGGTCTAACACGCGGCATTAGATATTTCATTTATGTGGGCTATATTACGTTATGTATCTGATCGAAATGAAGGTATGTTATTTCAAGATGATAAAAATCCACTCCGTTAGATGACTTTGGTAGGTAACAAAGTTAAATACTTGCACACGATTATTGTTTCAATGAACACAGTTATTTTGGAGACCATATATAGGAGAGTTGAATAAACAAAGTGCATACGCATGTTTACATCGTTTCAATATAAACAAGTGAAACTCCAGCTGCTGGAGCAGTATTAAATTCTTATTATATACAATTAGTTGGTCCTTTATTTAAGGCAAGTGACCAAAACAGTACAAAACAGCACAAAACAGCACAATACAAACAACATAAACACATATAAGAATAAAGCTGGGGTCACCGCCTTGGAACGGTCAATGCAAAGCATTGGGGATTTAAACCGGTTTTAGAGCGCTCAGCCTCACACTTAGCCCAGCAATATTCATGATACATTTAAGTATAAATAAAATTTAACCACATAGCATTGTAACTCAAATTAAACAATAATAAAAGGGAATTAAAACGTATTCAATTTAATTACTATTTAATTACTCAATGGTAGGAAAGATACCAGAGCAAGAGAGTTACAACTTTTTGAGGTACGATGAAATGAAACTGCGAACGATTGTCAACTGCATTCCCTCTTTATAGAAAAAGATTTAAGAATATAGCGTCATGAAGTCAATATGTCAGATCATCATCGCGCAAATACAGAAAGAAGCAGCAATAATGGGTGTAAAAGATCCATATTGCATTGCTTGGTTGTTTATGTGACTGCTAAAACATAATTCAAACAAGAAACTCCTGTCAGAGAAAAAACACAATAAAAATTGAACGCTTTAAACTGAATGACCTATGCATGTACATTAAAATAGTGAAAGCATGAAGCGATGACGTCACAAAAATCTATGTAGGCGGGAAAAGAGAAAGAATATCGTATGACGTAATTGACAAGCGAAGACACGATGACACGATGACATGAACAAAATCCAGGGGCAGTGCTGTAACATAAAAATAAAAAATATTAAAGAGGCGGTACTGTAAAATTGAATAACTAATAAAACCAGATTAAGTAATTAAATATTTAAGAATCAAACGTTTAAAATGGTAATTCCATTAATGATTCCAAATTGTAGGAGAAGACAGATATAGTGAATCGAAAACCAACAAGCACGTGTTTTTAAGAACGTTAACATCATATCCTTTAGATAAAAATGAGTTTATTAAATTGAAAAATTTAATATAAACATTTTCTTTAAGATATTTTAATTTGCAAACACGCTTCAAAACATCTCCATAAAATGATGGGTGGGAAATTCCATTAGTTAAATGCCATTTTAAAGAAACATTATATTTAGAAATTAAATCACCATACTTTGAGTAAAATTTAGCGAATTTACTTCTAAGATTATGATACAAAAAACCTTGTTTTAGCAATTTCTTTGTTAATATACGATTACAATCATTAAAATGTTTAATACATGAACATGCTCTGGAATAACGTACCAACTGCGAAATTTAAATACCATAGGACGGAGCTTTAGGGATGTTGCCATCTAGGGACGAAAAATTCACAAATTCAAAGTTAAAGTCGCCCCGTTTGTCGTATAAACTAGTGTTAATCATATTATTATTATTAATAGTAAGATGTAAGTCTAAATACGCAGCGTCTGTTTTGGATTGACACGATCTATATAAGACTAGTTCGTTCGGGATGATTTTGTGAATATATTGCTCAATGGGTTATCTAAATTAAGACGCAAAATGACTGTTCCGACAATCGCCTACTTTTCAAGTCTGGGTCACAAGCAGGTTATATTTTATAACGCGCGGTATAGCATTGGGAACGCATATAATGTTCGACAAGTGATTATTATCGTGCCGGTTGTTGGCGCCGACGTATTCCATGTATACTTGGCGTGTTTGAGGCGATGTGTGAATTTCTCATGCATAACCCGCATAACCCTCTTCAGTCGACAAACATGTTGGTGCATCGTCTGCATGCTGGCGACAAAGTATTGGTGAAAAATACTTCGGTGACACAGAGTATGGCTTATATTGTTCTGTGTTTTCTGGCTTTCTCCTACATGCCCACGGCAAAGCATCCATTGTTGGTTGATTTAGTTATAGAGGAAATTGTGTCTGAAGAAATGCGATGCATTGAAAAGTTTACATTGACAAAAAATATATAAAACTGTTGTTATTCATCTACTTAAATCCTCACTTAAGAACGAACAACTTTGCTGTACGTGTGTCTTGTATGGGTCCTCATAAAGATTGGACATATTTTTAATGATAAATATCACTGCATGATGAGTGTGCGATAGAACATTTATCCGTATTGCACAATATTATTTGATATAAGCATATGCACCGATTGATATTGCATGTATTGTTCTATTTGTTTTGTAATTGGATAAACATTCAAAGTTATGTTCATCAAATAATTTGTATTAAATCCCTGTGACCATGTCTTCGGTATAATGTATATCAGCTCTTAGCACAACATAAAACCTTTATATTAAGTCGCGTTATTTTTGTCCATTATTTTAAAATGTGCGATGAACTGTGAATTTTGTTAAAGTTTGCGCAAGCTTGCTCGACACTGTGATCATGTGTGCAAATGTAATTAAAACGTTCCGCTAAATGACGCAGTTCTGTAATGGTAAGCATCCTAATCCCCATTTTTACCTGTAGTATTACCATGACGTTTGAATAAGTGGAATGGGTTAGTAAACAGAAGGCGAATATTTGTTATTTTAAAAATTATGTGATGTCTGAAGGTAAAATGCGGACAATCTGTATTTACTCAAATGTGACCTTTAACACAGGTATCTCACACGGTGTGCAGTCTCTTCTTGTAGAAACTATTTGGTAATGTTTCTATTCATGTTATAATTGCGAAATGATGGATGAAGTAATTACATCGGAAAATACGTGTTATGTCAAATTTTGTAATTAAGCCTCAAAGTTAGACCTTGCACTTTGAGTGAGGAAGGCAGGTCTTACACATAATACAACTTCTCCTTATGGTGAACATTCGTAAAAATATAATGTGAAATTGCATGATCATTGATAAAGGAGTTGTCAGAACAAGCTTTACCGGATTTGAACTCGCATGCATGTCATTGACAATTGTGAAAGTTATATCCTGTTTAAATAAAGTAGTTTCGACACAAATATATTGGAATTCTAACCTCTGTATATATCTTTGACCCCCAAAATGGCCTTGCAGCAAACTGGGCTGGCCAAGATAAGATAGGTCATTTTGTAAATGTTCTTCAAGCACGTTATATTGGCATTGCTTTCACGTGATAGAAATCGGTATTCTATTTTAAGTAAAAGTTACATCCCCTTTGACCACTGGTAAAATTGGAACTGTCATCGTCATTCCTGAAATACCGACCATGTTAAGCTGTTTAAGGAACCATAAACATTGCAGCGTTAAGAACTTTTTTCCACCAACACAATCTTCCAAAGTATCTATTTGTTTATGTAAATATAGTCTACATATACCCAAGACAAAAGACATGAAGATTCACACAGGAAAAGACTAACTGTTAATACAATTTCAGCAAACAACAATCACAAGTACAATATGTGTAAAGTTTGAGCCTATGAAAGATGGAGTTACGGTTCTAGTGAACTGCTTTTTCCTATATTGAGACCTACCTGCATATAAAGTGCAAAGTTGACACCACTGTTATTGCTCTTATGATCTTCACATCCCATGAATATGTTTACCTTTCAGAGTTTAATTTAATATAATGTGTACTTTTCAAGATATAATACAAACAAAGCAAATCAATACAGAAACATACAAAAGGATATTACTTTACATATATTGAAGCATGAATTTTAACAATAACTAACAATACTCACGGACAAATAATCAGATTAAGAGCTCCTTACTGCAATATATGAATCTTTGAAAATGGTTTAAATGTTCAACTAAAATAAACAAAATATGTACTCTAATCTTCGCGTTTTGCTCGCTTTTGATTGAACACGAACTAAACATGCAATAGTTTCTCCTGACTTTTTTATGTATGAAAGCCGCCTTAAGCCGAAAGCCGTCTAAAAACAGAAATGACAACATTACCTGATTGAATCGATAAGTGGGCTATAAAACTAGCGTGCCCCTCCTCTTTAGATTGGAGTCATCATTCATAGGTAATGGCTATACATTTATACCACGTCGGGGAATGGCTTTGGTGAAACCCAGCTATTAAGTTTCAAGTTGGCACATCTTAAATTATTGAGACATCCCCCGGACGTAAACAAAAAGATGAACAAAGACAATGATGTTTGAAAACACTTCAAATGAATGCCATCGTTATTAGGATATTAAGATATGTTTAAACTAGTGGTAAATGACAAAGAAAAGTATACACTTGCGTTTACCTGTCGGCCTGTCTGCTGAAGTTGAGAAAGGCATTAATTTTGTAATAGTTAACGTAAGATGAACAACTTGCACATGCACAGCAAACATCATGAGGAAGAATGCCTGAAATTTTAAATGTTTTATGTTGAAAATTGTTGAAGAACGCCTGGAGAGAATTTTAGCTTTACGTACCATGGTGATACCAGTTTATACCCCCATTTAGTACGTACGTCTACAAACATAATCGGTGGGCATAATCCTAGCAAGTGTATTAACACCTTACTTTAAAAAGTATCGACATTACTATTGAATTGGATCCCATAGTTGATATCACATGACTAAATTAGAGATGCACCCCTTTGAATTTCATGTTTGAAACTTATGTTTCTATGCAAAATAATAGCAAATAAATTAAAAAAAACAATAATTTAGTTATCAAATGTGGTCTGATACAAACGATCACCCTACCAGATAACGGTCACGTATATCCCGTCTTTTCGTTTCCGTCGTCCGTTCGAAAAATCACGAAAATCAACACGTAATAGATAGTTTTCCGATTTGTAAACACACAAAAATGCGCGCACACGCGCACACACACACACACACACACACACACACACACACACACACACACACACACACACACACACACACACACACACACACACACACACACACACACACACACACACACACACACACACACACACACACACACACACACACACACACACACACACACACACACACACACACACACACACACACACACACACACACACACACACACACACACACACACACACACACACACACACACACACACACACATACACACACACACACACACACACACACACACACACACACACACACACACACACACACACACACACACACACACACACACACACACACACACACACACACACACACACACACACACACACACACACACCACACACACACACACACACACACACACACACACACACACATACACTTCAGTGAATAATTAATGAAGCCTAAAACCATGAGGACCTCGTAAACATTGAAATGCACTCACATAGTTTAAATATAAAAGTGTAAGAAAATAACACAATAATTCATACCCTCATCGTTTAGCATCTAGGTTTAACTAGATTACCAAACAAATACATGATGCGTGTGTGTGGATTACTTTTATTAGACCGGGGCCGTTCTTCGTGTTGTGGCCAATATTGCAGCATAATATGGGGTGTTATTACGACATTCTTAATTGCCGCGATATCATTGAATCTTCCGCCCGACGTGTAATACAAATATAGAGGAAAACAACTACGAAACTCGTGTTAGTTCCTACCATGCGCGGCTGGCTAGTGTCACGCATAGTTCATTAGATGAGACAGTACTTGATTGCCAAAGTTAATCGATTACAATATCTAGTAGATGGAGAGCATGTAACCCAGTTGCAACTAAGTACGGCTGGCAGGCACGAGCCAACACAATATCGTTCATGATGGCGTGTTTATCGTGCCATTTACATAATGTATTTCAGATAAGATTGCTGATCATGCAATGTTGGTAATACTAAGTTTGTTTCAAATGAATGCATTTTAAAATACTTGAATAGTAACATTAGTGGTCTCTATGTCAGTATGATTGCTTGCGATCAAAATATCCTGCTTTATGATGATCAGAGGCATAATGAATCTCCATAATTATGCAGTGTGTCATAGATCTTTATTTTCCAAAAAACAACAACATATATTTCACAAATTGTAGATACATTTGACCTGGTTTTGAAACCAGTTAAAGTGACAATTTCTACGTGAAGGATGAGTACTGTCATATAAGTAGTACATTTCCACATTTAACGATAGTTTTGATTTGACACTTTGATTGCGTATGACAGTTTCATTTCCGTTATACTTTTAACTGTATTAAACATTTATGTTCTTAGATGTCCTATTTCAAAGTGGTATGGTGTTTTTATTACAAAGTTATGATTTTATTATTGGTATTTTATATTTCTACGCAGGGGGCAAAGGTCTGTCCGCGTAAGGCTTTTAATTTATCAACCAAATAATGTTGCGCTAAATGTTTATTAATTATGCGTCCATAATGAATAAGGAACATGTATTTATACATAATACATACCTTACTATATATAGTAACACATTTGCACAGTTTTTCATTCTATTATCACCATTGCGGGGTCATTATAAAAATTCGGCCCTAGGGCCGATTATTTATAATCGGCCCTCAGAATGTGTGTGCGTGACGTCTTAGTCAACGATGATCAATAACATAAGCCAAAACTCAACGAAAGAATCTAAAATAGTTATTATGGCGCGTAGCACACAATTTGAAAAATACAAATAGATCTACAGTATCGATTGAAACTGAAACTCATTTGCACATTAAATTGATGTCTCTATATATGCTTTAACAAGATTCGTCAAACAGCAAAATGTATAGTAAAAGACACACCTCGATGACAACTTAAATCCGGTTCATATAACACTATAATAGCAAAGATTTATAATTATATTTTCTGTTATTCCATTTGTGTATCTATATTGATTTTAAATCACACTTTACTTAAACGTTTACAAGTTGCGGATGCTCAACACTGTAACCAAAAACACGGTTTACGAAATCGAATGTCGAAGCGATTACAATAATTTTATTTCTATCAGAGCTCCCAATGATGCACGACAAAACACAATCCGAAATACGTTTTGTAATCGTTCGATGCGTATATTTAACTGTTAAATAAAAACCATCAAAGTCCATATTGTTGTTCTTAAATCCAAAGCGTCTGGCTAGTTTCGTCATTGAAATTACTTCACACAAGCTTTCGCCCTCGGGCCGTGATGCTTCCTGAGGGCCGATTATCACTGCCCGGCCCGGCTCAGCCGTGTATTATCCTCTAAATACATAAACCGGCCATTACCGAGGTAATTCGGCTAGGTAATCCGTTGGTAATTGTGATCAATTTCTCCTCAATGCACTTATCCTCTGCGGTCAGTTTTGTGTCAAGTCCGTCCATTCTCGTTTCTATAGCAGCGGTGGCTGTTCCCTGGTGAGCTGATAGTTGTTCAATTGATGTTGGACATTCTTGAGTTCTACCTTAAGAGTGTCAACTTGGGGCTTAAGCGTCAATACGTTGTTCATGGAATGCGTATTTAGTGCATATTGGTTCCTCTGTCAAAATAGATGACACTATCAGCGACATCAACAAAATATCGGAACAATATAAAGCCATGTTATATCGCAAAGTTTGAGCAACGATCTGAACGAGACTAGTAACACAGAAGTAGTGTTTTAAGTGTAAAGATAGATCGGCTTAATTGGAATCTCGTATGGCAAACGATCACCCTTCCCACTTAATCACGTGACCAAGCGGTTAGAAAAATTAAAAGAGCTAACATCGCATTGGTTATACATGACATCATCTAGCAAATGGTTACACAACTGATGGCTAAAATACTTCTTCAAACGTCTGTAGCTATGCAAAAACACTACACCGACTAGAGAATCATAGGATAAAATAGTTGCACGTTAAACTTGTAGTTGAATCTCTGTAAAAGCAGTGCTGCATACCTTTAAGTTTCAAATGAAGAAACAAATATCTTAAATTGCTTGTAAATGTCAATGAGAAAACGATTTGAAGATGGCACGTTTTTCTAGTTCGCGCATTTGTTAGTCTTGTTCATAAATACGATAATCCCTTTTATTTTTTCGGGTCCACTTGCGGATATTGCCAAAAAAAATCAAAGGACATTTGCACAGGTTGACATATGTAAAAACTTGAGTTACACAGATACACAGAAAAACACCTTTGCATAACAAACAATTTGGGGTGGACATCAATATCGGTCTATTCTAGTTTCGTCCGAATATAGTGCTTTTTTATTCTCCGCCAAGTCGATGAAAATGTATCCGTACAATATTTTGTATGTGTTAATTATTCTTAAATGTTGAATGGGTTATTAAACTTAAATCAACTTTATATATTAACTAACCATCAACTGTGTGTAAAGAGTAGTCGCCATAATTGCTACATAATTCCCAACTACATATTACACAACTTGATCACATGCTATACCCTGTTTCCCATGTTATACAACCATTACATATTATTTGTTTTTTTACACATGTGTAATACAACATTTTAAAGCGTTTTCATTGGCTAAGTTTTCGTTTCTTGACCAATCGCATTTTGTTATTTTGCTGAAAGGACGTTGCAACGTCAAATGACGTCAATAAATGTAAACACCATTCGGGATTTATCATCATGTTTGCGTAAATATTTATTTCATCTGCTCATTTAAAAAGATAGTGATAAAAAAGATCTGACATTCGTTGTCATTTCATACCATATTTTATTAAACTCGTACAGGCTCGCTTACTAACAAAATTCCTGAACTCGTTTGATAAAATATGGTATTATATGACAACTCGTGCCAGATCCTATATTTATTGTGTACACGCGAGTTCCGACTGACAAAGATTAAGAAGCAGTAACAAACATTTTGCAATAAGTTACTAAATATACTATCCATTAAAAAACAACACCATTCAAGAAAAAGAGCGGTAAATGGAAAAGTATTGTCCAAACATATAATTGTGTAAACACCAATGAACATTTACTCAGAAGTAAATGATGATTGGTTCGAACGGGGCAAGGCCCAAAACGTTTAGCTTGCTACGTGAAGGATGGGTACTATTTAATGTAATGTTCGTAGATATTATATTTTAAAGTGTTAGGTTGCTTTTATTATAAAGTTATGGTTGAAGCTTCAAATTATACATTACTAAGGAGGGAAGAAAAGGTCTCTCCGCGAAAGGGTTTCAATTTATCAACTAAATCATTTAGTAAATATTACAAACATTGATGATATATGATATATTTGTATTGTGTAATTAAAAAAAATGAAATTAATGTGTAATAATAATGACAGCAATACTAAAAATCTTTATCATCATAACATTCTAACATAACTAAATAAAGTACGAGCGGCATGTTCACATTTTTCGGGTACATAATCCCCAACCGTCCCTGATATCCGATTGTAGTTTTTCGATTAAAGATCTGCAAGTGTCGCGATATACTTTTGTTAGTTTCACGTGAATTAATTTTCGTTTACAGCTGCATAATTCTAGCTTTGGTATACTCTGTTATTGTTCAATTGTACTGCACATAAATATTCCCGAACCTTTTTGACCTCATCATTTCGCTTATGAATATATGAAGAAGTGGTTCTTAATTCCCCTTAAATCCCCTTGCACATTTGCTGTGGATGCGGTAATGTACTATTTATAACTTTTATCAATAGTCTATGTACGCATTAGCTCTGATCAAACTTATCTGACATTATTTATATACTTTTGGAATAAGCATCACTTTGTATCTCGAGTGTTTTCGGAACGTTTCACTAACTTCAAACACTTAAACCATCCGTGAACATAACGTCAACATCGAACGTTCGCACTTAATGTCACGATGCATTGGCATTGACCGGTTTTACTAACACATTTTTTTCGTTTTACGGATAATGTATTAAATAGGTTATGCGGTATGTGAATGTATCTGGTTTACCCTCAATAGAAATAAGCCTACACAACTCATTCGAGATTCAAGTTTACAAGCGGTTAAAATATATTTTAGTATCAGTCTAAAAATGTAAACAATAAACATCCTATCATTGAACGAAATTGTTGAGCTAATGACGTTAAGTGTTCAACATGTACTGATTCTTGTTTGCAGGACATTATGAACAGTAGCCGAAGTATCTGTCGTTCACATGTTTTTTATTTGATGCATTTATCAATTTAAACTTTTTTAACGTTGACAGTGAAACAGTAACTCACCCAATGCTATGAACAATAATCCGTAAATACGAAATAACAGCTTATCTATTTTGATAACCAGTAATAATAATTCTTGAAACACACATAGAATCATGTTAAGACTTTATTCCAATTGTCACTTTATGTAAAACCATTGGTTAAAACAAGTGTATACGTGTCAAAACCAGTAAAATACAATGTGGAATGTTGAAAAATATATTTTGCTATATTAAAATGAAACCATGAATCAGACATTATTTACTTGCATGAAATTCAGGATCAATTTTAATCTAGTGTTTTGTTCATCAACGTTTTATATTTTGTTTAAAAATGTCATACAATCTTATATACTCGCTTTAAAGTCCAATGAAATGTATGCCTAGTTATCTTAACAATTGTTAATGGGTATCCCAGTGATGCTGGAGTGTTCCCGGAACTCATCGTTACTCCCAGACACGTTATCTTTCCCCTCAACAAACAACACGTCACCAACGGACATGCGTGCTGCATTTGTCTGGCTACCTTGATCCCAGCCCCTCGTTCAGCGCGCAACGGCGAAAGAGAGGTATTAAGTGTGCAAAAAAGGATAGTTTTTGTATATCGTTCGATTTTACTGCACACAGGTTTTGTATATGCGTTTTTGTAGTATGAATATCAACGGAATATCGATTGTATTACTTATTTTTAAACACATATTTCCTTTTGGGATGTACGCCGACTCCGAACTGGCTAGACATTAAGAAGGACACCGTCTTACAGCCGTCCTCGGATTCCTATGAGAAGTGTCATTAAAGACCTGATTTGTATTGAAATATGAGATTAAACTGCTTATGGATAAAATGAATCAGAATCTGTATGCATTATAAATTAACAATTCATAAACTGGTACGCGTGGTCATTTTCTACACAATTTGCTTATCCTCTGTGGTCAGTTTTGTGTCCAACCCGTCCACTCTCGTTTCAATGGCAGCGTTGGTCATGTCCTTGGTCAGCTGATAGTTCTCTCTTCAGTGTGTCAACCTGGTGCTGAAGCTCGAACACGACATCTACAAGTTTGTCCTGAACTGCATACTTAGTGCATATCGGTTCCTCTGTCAAAACAGATTACACCATCATTAAAACTAACAGCATATCGAATTTAAGACAATCACTCTTTACACTTAATCACGTTAACAAGCGTATAGAAGACTAGACGAGCTGAAATCATAATGGTTTTATTTCCCATCATCTATCAAATTATTACAGTTCGCAGGACAAAAATACTTTTCAAACGTCTGTTTAAACGCAAAAACACGGTTTAAAGTAACAAATATACATTTGTGCCGACGAACATTTTGCAATCGTCGATGGCAGTGTTGACATTCAGTTTCTTCGTTGGGACGACGTCATGCCTTTATCCATCGGTTACACTTATCGAGACCCGATTCGGCTTTAGCAACGGTATACATTCCAGGATTTAAACTAGTCTCTCTTGATACCGACTTTCCAAATTAGAAATATCTCATGGCCAAACGATATTTCGATAAGAATATGATTTACTGGTGGCGTGATGCCAATTATTAACAGTCAAGGAGCTAATCTGTTTTTATGATTGATAAATACAAAGGAACATATTTAAATATGAGTAAAATTATTTACGAAAATATTCAATATTTTTAAACTACATGAACGTTGCAAGTACATTTACAAGTTATAGCATCAATACATGCAATGTTCTGTATTATTTATTAAAGAAAAAGTGTTTAAATTTTGATGGTGAGCAATTCCTATTTGTTCTGTGAAGGTACCATGGAAATAAATAAAAAATACGATACCAGTTGATTATGAACTATCCATTCTCTTTACATATTAATAAATACGTTTGCATAATTGTATTATTCTCTACTGAAACTAATATTATTCTTAATATCAATGCGTAGTTAAATAATATGATTTGATCCAGTGAAAGTTTCGAGCCCGTCCGTTTTGTTTACCAATGGAGCTCTACATGTCATTCATACCTGCGAACAGTGAATGATATTTGCATGTGAATAAAATATGTTCAGTAATTGTCCTTGCAGCGTTGTTAAGGAATATGCATTTGTGCAAACGAGAAAACCCATGCAAGTGATGCTGGAAATTATTTTATGTGCGGTGAAAATATTTTTTATCAAGGACATATAAGAGAAATGACTTAAGACAAGTGATTGGCATTTATTCTGGTTCTTATAGGGGAGATACCAACACTTATGTGCTATATTTGCTTGAATGCACTATCACCATCTCATTTGCTACCATCACTATTTAAATATGTTATTTAAGTATAACGATATACCGATAAGTCTTGCTTAATTAATATTCAGGTTCATCAATATGTATTTTTTAATTAAATTATTACGACAAATAGGGGAAAACGTTTGCAACTTTGATTGACTGAGATTCCTTATTATTCGTAATATCTTTCTTAATGATGTAGAATACCATAGTAATAGGAAATATGCGAAGAAAGATCGGCTTACTGTATATAATGACATTGCACAACAGGTCATTTTTAGATGCCTTTTTAATAACCAATAAGATGAATAAATAATCAAAAGGTTGCATTCCAAAGTCTTTGGTGTACGCAATAATAAATGCAAAACGTTTTTATATAATAAGAGGTTGCTTGACACGGACACCCCTTCGATTGTTATGAAGTTGACGTCTAATGCAGTATCATTAGATCCTAACAGCGACAAATAGCTCAGCAAACGTAGAGATTCAATTCTGGTATGATTAATTTTAATTAGATAGTTTCTAAATTAAGGCTGAAGTAACAGCTAGAGTTAGAGTGAAATAATCGTGTTTTGATTTCTAGGAAAGTCAAGATAATTATGATGAGGCTTAAACCTAAATATTGATTCAACTCAATACGGCCATCCAATTAGTTTCGAGAGTATGTGCGTGCGTTCTGTCGTCCATCCAGAGTGGACAGTATCCATAATGCGATAAAAAAACAACTTGCTTCAGATGTGGAGACGGTGTGTCGCGCGAAATTGTTCACTGGCAAACGATTGCATCATACACAATTCATTTAGTGTATATGCTTCAAAAAATCTCTTATTCCATTGTGAATTGCATTGTACGTATATTTGTGCCACTTTTTCGTTGATGTATGACTGTGTGACATTGTGAAATTAAATCTGAAGATTAACTTATACATATGTGTCATGATACAAATAATGTTCATGGGGTCAGAACTAGCCACGCCTAAGGGAAATTGTATTTAAATAAAATTATATAATAAATAAATAAAACATAATTCATATAAAACAGCTAGGGTACAGGATTTGTTTTGGTGTTTAACATCCTATGGTAGACTTCTACCAAGTTTGGTTCAATCATGCCTGTGGGTCACAATTAGCCCCGACCTAGGGGTTAATTGTTCTCCGTATATGTATACAGTGAAAACCTTACACATAGTCTTCCCTTTAACCTTTATGGCCCATATGTTTGATATTTGACGTGTTACGCCATTTATTAATCATCTGCTTACATTTATTATAGTGTTAGATTTCTAAATCAAATAGTTGATTTCTCATGTTAAAGATGATCTGATTTTTTTCTCAATTATGTTTCCATGCTTTACATTAACATGGGCACCAATAATATTTGCATACATTAAGAGTGAGTAATATTACATAAAACGTCCATCTATTCGGAGTTCTTTTAGTCGTGCACAAGTATATAGAAATATACTACAGTTTCATCATTCATAAAAGTTGATGCACATATATATGTAACATATATTAATAGAGTTATACAAAAACACACATACACACACAGACTCAGACACGCAGAAAACACGCAAACAACTGCACGATTACACAAAATACACAATGTTTTCATACGGTTCATGAACAAAAATAAAACAAATAATTATATTACATTTTCAAAAATGCTCAAAGAATAATTAAATACCTCTTAATTCTGTATTGGGTTTTACGTTTGGCTGACATTTTTAACATAAAAAATACATTTTTAATATAATTTTTAATAAATAAAAAAAGTTGATGACGCTAACTTCCATGGGGTAATTTTTGATAATGCTCTACCTTTTGTTCCACAGATTAAGCAACTGAAAACCAAATGTCATCAATCACTTAATATATGAAAGGTTATTTGCCATGCTTATCGGGGATCTGATGCTTAAACTATATAGAAAACGTATTCGATTGAAGTTGCAATATGGCTAAATTGTTTATGTATCCGCACGTTATTATTATTTGCGAATTCTCAATACTCTTCAAAATCAGGGACTGCGTTTAGCCCTTTCTGTTTTCCGGTCGAGAGCCTTTTTGTGGAAGCACGGTAACCATCGTAATATTTATATAGAATCTTAAAAGCCTGTAAGTGTCTCGAAATGAATGGTCAAAGCTGAATTCACACATATTTTCGAAAAGCATCACACCACCGGATCATAAAATGATGATCGTTTTGATTGTGCTTTATTTCTGAAAAAATTATCAGCTAAAATTAGACTTCCAGACATAGCATCCAATTTTTTTTGGATGAAATAGTTTTGTACCTGGTTTTTCTTGCTTAAAAAACATGAGACAAATTTATATTTACCTATTTGCTTTGTTTATTATTATCTATCAAACATCTTAAAGTTGAATTATGTTCTTGTTAAAATAGTCATTTGAACATTGAATGCTATGTAACAAACACAAACAGCCATCTAATTGGCATACTTGGCAATGAAACAACTGATGCTCTAGAAAAATAATTTCTTGAACTCCCGATTACAAATGCTCAGTTACCATTTTATGTATAAACAGGCAATAATAAGGTTTATTTAATTCAGAATGGCATCCGATTTGAACAGCGTGTATCTTAACAAATTACACGAAATAAAGCTGACTCTTGATTCTATAACACCAATTGGACATGCTGTAGAATACGACGAAACCGTTAAACTCATTCGTACCTGTTTGAAAGAGAGGACGCAACCTTAATGTATAAGTGTATACCTTGCAATTAGAATTTTAATTTATTCATAGGCATATTGATTTCACCGACTAAGGAACATACTCGTTATAAACATTTCAAAGTTAAGTCATTGAAAGAGCTTTTCATACAGCGTCATCGAATGTATTGATTATTTGTTTAAAGGTTAATACGTAACCCAAACTCTAGTCTACATTGCGTCTTTGATTTCCAAATTATCATTTGTAAACGACGTGAGATAACCTGTACATGTTGGGTATCAGTACAACCAAAATAAATAATAAAACAATTTATCTTCAAAAAAGAAATACGCCGTTGATTGAGGTTTTTGTTGGTGAAAAATATGTTTATCAGTGAAATCAAGCATCGAATCTCCTATGCAACTGGAACGTTCTTATCTGAATCACACCCACATACATTACGGGGTGTTGCGCCAGTCTGTTGTAGCTTACTTCCCATTATTTTACTTTTAGATAAGATGTTTATAGATAAAAAACGGAAATACTTTAAAACAATGAAATAACAACATAAATGGTAACAGGCCAAGTGCATATCACCTATTCATTTTTCAAATATATACCAATAGAGTCAGTTGTTAATAGGTATATTTTGAAAACAAGTTAAAACACATCTTTTAACAAATTATAAAATTCTAGAGAATAGCAATATTAAAATAATATTCAATGTTCTTCTTAACCGAATGTAATAGTTTAGTAATTACTTAATATAAGAGCATAGCCTATAATTACAGGCGCTGTGGAGCTAACAATGCGCGAAATATAAAGTGACACGCACACTGTATGAGTTCAAGCGTTTAGTATGAAGTTGTATCCACTTAGCCTGTTTTTAGGAGATAAAATGGTTTTACGATTAACAGATGACATCGTTTCAAAACGTAGTGCTCCATCCCTTTTAGTTTTAAATGATGAATTTGAATTTCGTTTACGCTCTACTACACAAACAGTAACTTAAAATATTTAATGACACCAAGTTTGTATATTGTACTTTTTTATTTCGTGCAATTTGGGAATGTTTCACAAATACGCAAATTTTAATTATTAATTCGGTCCTACATGCGGGAAATTCTCCAAATATTTCATTGCATAATTATTTTTAAAAGATCGAGAAAGGTAAAAACTACAGTAAGACAGGTACACAGAAAAAAACATCAATGACAAACAAGCAAAAGTTGTTAATATAAATATCGGTTCACTGGTGGATTGCTTATCATTTACTTTTCGTGAGGGTTTCGTCAAGCTATGTTGCTTTTTTATTCGACTATTCGATAATAACATCACTATCAAATATGTAGTTCTTTCTTTATTCCTATATTTGTGCTATGTATCTTTAAACGTATTTTAATCAACATCATTCATCAACCAACTATTAACTAATCTCTGTCGGTAATGTCCTACCGGTAAATTAAACAACTTTAATTTGTAAAGGAAAGTTCCGACTGACAAATATTAAGAGTTCCCACAATCAGATTTTTTTACTCCAAGTTATTATAAAAACAGCAGCTTTCACGAAAATATCTGGCAATTGTTGTTTTAACGTTTTATGAAAAATGACTTCGAACTCTGCATGGAGATTGGTTTGAAAGCGGCAACGCCCAAAACATTTATCACCAAAAACCAATAAAAACTGATGCAACCAGCGAAGAATTTCAAAAACAACTTGTTACGGGCATCAAAAATACCTCTATAAAGTTAAATCATTTGCAAATTAAACAAGTGTTTTGAAACTTTGATTGCGTATAATTGCATTTCTCGTAATCTGTAAAATAAATTATGTACATTAAATACAGTAATGTTAAAAGATATCCTATATTGATGTGGTACAGATTTTTATTATGAAGCAACTGTTTCATATTTTACAATATGTATTGCTAAGGATAGCAGCATGTCAGCGTGAAGTCTTCTACTAATGAACCAAATATTGTAATTAATATTACAGCCAGACGTACTGTTTCAAAGTGGTATGTTTTGTAAATGAAATACTGGTTATATTTTTCTAAATGTGAACATGACGTCACCATGGAGCATGCGCACTCATGTTTAGTCTGCCTCGATATTGACTAGATTAACTAACACATCTCTTTGTACGTGTAGAACAGAACATTTATTAAATACACTCTGCGGGAGATGTATGGATTTAGTTTACAACTTTAATACAATAATCATCTGAATCTCATTTGAGATACATGTATACATACGGTTTAAATATCATTTAAGTAATTGTTTAATACAAATGTGTACAATAAACATCATGCACAGACTAGTTTACAATTCTTAATGTGTACATGTAATTGTGCATGAATGCATTTTCAGCTGTACAGAAGAAAAGTATTTGAATTAAATGAAAGTCTTCGATCGTGTATGTCCTGATACCACCTCTTCTGAACGTTAACTTTAATTTGTCTATGTATCAACGCTAAATATGTTAAAACGAATTGCAACGAGATCGTATATGCTCGCTTTAAAGTCCAATTACATTAAGTGAATGGATACTTTTAATCTTAACAATTGTTAATTAGTCTCCCTGCGAAACTAGAGTGTTTCTGGTGCTCAGCGTAATTTCAAGACACGTGAACTTCCCCCTCCACAGACATGACGTCACCAACGGACATGCGCACTACGATTGTCTGGCTACCATGATCCCAGCCTCTCGTGTGACCTGCAAATGCGTAAGCTATGGATTCTTGGTTCTTCTCCATTCGTATCGTGCCTGGTTTGCCCGTCGGGTTTCCGATCGTCATGGAAAATAAGTAAGTTCCGTTAACAGGAGTTGTGAAGATTCCTGAGGTTGCGTTGTACGCGTTGCCGAGGTTAACAGGAACGACATCGAAGATTACAACGCTGACCTGGGGAAAGGCGTTGTCGCGTTTGCTCAGGAAAGCTTAGAAAGGCGACGGAGTTTGTGGAACCTGTAATAAGACCACGAGAAGAGTTGCTTTAATCTGACACAATGGCACAATCTACCAATGAGATTATTTGATGACAACAAGTTTATTATTTTCAGAGGTATGAATTGTAAACTTGTTGTTCATCCCTCAAACATACATATCATCTGCAAAAAAACAACATGTTATTACATTTTGCTGCTTACGCGTTTTGTATAAGTGTTGTTGTATAAATATGAAAGACATGTCGTATGTATTAATTATTTTTCGCCAACTATTAATGACGGATGTTAATGCGACTCGCAATCGACTATGATATTTGGGAAAGTCTAATATGCGTGAACAGCTCAAATTGTGAATATTTGATCTTCAGTACGGTAATTTATCACAAATGTGCAATGTCGAAAGCGGGTTTTAGAGCAATTGTCAAGTGTCATCTTATAATACTGTAATGTATCTCTCTTTGTTTCAAATATTGGATTATCTTGATTGCGAAACAAACACAGCATGTGTGTGGCTTACTCAGGATTTTATAACAAGTGTTTTCCCAGGCCCATAACGCGTGTGACATTATTTAATCTGCCGCCCGATACGTTTATACACAACGAACCTTGTGTTGGTTTGTACCGTACGCGACTGGCTTGGTTAACACATATTCATTAGAAACGGTCGTTATTGCTAACAGTTAATCGATTACTTTAAAAGTAGGTGGAAATCATGTTACACAGTTTGCACCAAGTACGCATGGCACGAACCAACACAATACAGGGCGTGTTTGCAATTTCTTTCCTTATTTGAATACTGTATTTCAATCCGGATTGATGCACATGACATGTTGGTCTTCATGCAAGATTAGGTGTTATCAACATACCCTGCTTTACGATTTTCAAACCTCAACAGTTTAAGCTGATTACATATAAGTCTATACTGTGTAATATGTCACCCTTCATATTTGCTCAGATTTTAATTTTGTTTAATAAATATATTATATATCAACACTCATTACTTCATGGTAATTTCCTGTTTCAACAAATTGGTATCATATATATTGACCGATCCTAAATATAATTCAGAGTAAATAGTATATAGTTACCGCAAAGTGGTAAGCTATTGACATTATTAAAAAAATATTTAGCTGAGCTTTTTACATATTTATATTATTATAACAATATACTTAATGAAAAAAAATTCGACACATCTTCATAAGCAGTCTAATAAAACATTTCGAACAGGTTTTATAAAATATATCGTTAACATTGAAGTATTTTCGGGCTTATATTATTGATATCCTTTTTGCAATTTAAAAAACTCCTAAGCGTTAAAACCGCCGTTGAAGGATAAAACATGCAGTTAGGAATGTAGCAAAGTGTAATGCAAACACAAAATAAGGACACACATATATTGCTATTATAAAAACAGAGTGTATGATAAAGGTGTCTGTATATGATCGACTTAGTGACACGAGTTGCTTTAGGTGAAATCTCAATCGGTTCTTAAATGCATTTTGAAGCAAATTCTGTACAAGTCTCTTTTAAATGAAAACTGTGATAAAATGTTTTAAAAGTACTTAATTATCGACATGAATAAACTGTTTTTCTTCCATTACACAAATAATTAAGACCAAAAATCAGTTTATCTTTATATGTCAAACACATAGCTTAGGGAATATGTTTATGCGTCTAAATGTTCGGACATGAAACATTTTAAATAGTTGTAGCGTGCGCAAACGTTCCGGAATTACGGTGTGAGATTTAACTGCATATGTGTCAAGGATTACGGTTTAGATTTATGCAATATATGTTAACAATTCTTAATATAAATAAATTTATAAATACATAAACCGGTCATGAACGAGGTAATTCGGCTAGGTAATCCGTTGGTAAGCGTGGTCAACATCTCCTCAACGCGCTTATTCTCTGTGGTCAGTTGTGTTTCTAAGGCAGCGGTTGCCATGTCCCTGGTCAGCTGATAGTTGTTTAGTTGATTCTGGACATTCTTAAGTTCTCTCTTCAGAGTGTCAACCTGGTGATGAAGCTCGAAAACGGTATCTACAAGTTTGTCCTGCACTGCATATTAAGTGCATATTGGTTTTTCCGTCAAAACAGATGGCACTATCAGCGACACCAACAAAATATCAGTGCAGTACAATGAAGCCATGTTATATCGCAACGTTTGCTAAACGATCTGTACTAGCCGTTAACAGTTGTGCGTTAAGTGTATATATCGATCGGCTTAATTTACATCTCGCATTTGAGACGATTGCTCCACCCACATGATCACGTGACAAAGCGTTTAAAAAATAGACAAGCTTATAACAAAAAGGCTTCTACACAGATATTGCCTTCGTTAAGATAATGTGATAACAGTAATTACACTTCACGTGATATAATATTGATTTCTTATTATTATTTCAACATCCGTAAAAATAATGCAAGTTGTATAGTTCGATCTGTATGTGTTTAAGATATATACTATAGTATAAGTGACTTAATTAGTGAATATATATTAAGTGGCTTATTGTGCAGTATTTTCATAGAATGCTCTCGTGTGCAGGCGGTGGTTTAAAAGTTAACAGGCTGGATTTTGGACGCACCAAGCGGGCCATCAAGAACCTCCTGTCCGCAACAATTTGATAAGCCGAGAGACAATGTTAAATGTTCGTTTGTGTGTATCTAAAAGGTTTTTAATGTTCATGACATTCAATATTCAATTTTTACCATGATAACTTCATTCGTTTCAAGATACCGAATTATGATACATATCATAACTTAAATAATATTTCAATAAGACGGTATGTACTTTTTGTTTAACATTTATATATACATCTTTTTTTTCATTAAGCAGACTGTGCCTTATATAAACGGAAAGAGTAGATTCAACAGTAGATTGTTTTAGCTTTGCAAATACGGATTTGTTTCTCCCAATTTCTCACCTTAAATCCTAAATGCAATCCAATAGAGTTGTTTACGCCGTGCGATATATACTGCAAATAATAGTTGCATAATACGTAATTTGTACACGGTCGAACAAAACTGAAAACAAATAGATTGACTTTTGTGCAAACCTCGACATACGTTTAACAGTTTTGCAAACGCCGACATACACTACAGTACGGTTTAAGCGTCCGAAATTTTAAACATGTTTAACACATGCAGACGTTTTCGATATTCGTTCTTTATCAATTAAAGTAAGTCTAACTCGTTTTTACATATTAATATAAGCTTTATCAGTATCCATGTTTGTCATGCTTTACATGTGTTGCATTTACTGGTATAGTATTACATTATTTTAAAACGAAATATAAAGATTCTTTATAAAACAATTAGGATACATTTGCTTATAAGTTATGTTTATTACATACCAACAACAAAAACTCGAACAGACAGGGGCGAAAACGATATGTTTTCATGTAATAAAATCTAGAACAATAAAATCGTTTGTACATAGCTACATGTTTAATACCAAAAATAACTTCTGCAAGATTATCGACTTTTTACTATCTCTTAATCTCGGGACTTTAAAGAGCGGTTAAAATACATATAAGTTTTATCAGGCCCGTTAGAAGAGCATTAACTCGTATTAGCTTGGAAAAACAAGGAACGCTTGCAAAAGAAAAACTTAAAAATTAACTATCATGCACAAACATTGTTAATATAGCATAATTATGAAAATCAAAAATGATGATATTAAATCGTGTTATGATATGTTGTAGTATTTAAAAACGAAGTACTTGCATTGTGACCATCTGTCGAGTAGTTCTACACGTTCACTCTACATGTCTTATAAAACACAACTAAGTCAATTCAAGAGGTTTATTTTCTTTTATAGAGTTTCTATGAATTTAGACTTTCGTGTCGAATTTCTCTTAATTGCAATTTTCGGTATTGATTCACCATTGACACTCCAAATCATATACCCGTCCGTTCATTACGTACGAATACAAACCTCGACGGGTTTTATCGTAAGGTTCCATCATGGCATCCACATCAAAACAACCACCCTTTATCAGTGCATTATCTTTTGACTGGATATGCTCTCCATGCGCATCGATGTCAGATTGTATCTTTGTATGTAAGATAATGCTTAATAATTTTACAGAGCTTATAATATTTAAAATACTAATATTTAATACAATATTTATTTATTTTACGTTCTCACGCTACACATCATTAAAATACTTAAATATGAATAACTTGTTTTGGATAAGATTGCATGGAATTAAAAATAAGTG
This sequence comes from Dreissena polymorpha, assembly GCF_020536995.1. Classification (NCBI taxonomy): domain Eukaryota; kingdom Metazoa; phylum Mollusca; class Bivalvia; order Myida; family Dreissenidae; genus Dreissena; species Dreissena polymorpha. The sequence goes on from NC_068357.1 coordinate 120,209,379, forward strand.
CATTGTAAGATCTTTAAAAATAGGCAAGCCGTTTCTGTCAGTCGCCAGTCCGTTTGTCGGCTGGAAATGCTTCTGGATAACGTGTTCTGCTTCATTGGGCTGCCCGGGAGTTAGAATTCGGACGTGGATTCTGTCTATACAACGAACTCGGAAGAAGTCGTTATTTACTCGTCGTCGGTGTTCGTCTCTGGTTGGAAACTTAATTAAGCTGCCTTACAGTGTGAGAAAAGCGTCAACAACAGCGTTCACAGCTCACAAACAGGTAGTAATGTAGACGCCGAAGGTGTCAATGATAACTTGATCAAATTTCCCAATAGTCAAGAATCGTAAAGTAATTGTTGTGCCCCGTTTCGTATTGTCTGCAGTCGTAAAATTGGGTCCAAAAGGTCGGAAAGTCTGTCTAAGCCCTTTGACGCAAACCATTACGTTTGGCGCAGTAAGTCACCGATAAGACAATCACTTTGTACGTAACTACGTCAAAATCGTCGCTGTTGCCTATGTCTAAGATAAACAATTATTATAATTTAAGGTAGTCGCTCCGTGTGGTAATCAGAACTAAGATGTGTATCGAAAACAAAAGCATTAATAGGGCGGTTACTGGCAACGCCGTGCTTTTTTACAATCCACAAAGACGTGGTACATGTAACCACAGCGTTTAACGCAATCTCGGTCATTGTGCGGTTAAATAATGGATACAAATGTCTGCTGAAAGCCAACACATATGGAGTTATTGAATATAAATACCTTATTTATATGTAGATACCACGATACCATCAAGTAGACAATACGTTGCGTCAAACAGAAACGTGTGATTCCATTGAACTTCCAGATAATCCTAATGTAAAATGTTAACATATGAAGTCATCATCGTGGCAACCTGCGGCATATCGATGAGCCTCATGATCAGTCACGGACATTAGCAATACACACTCGTGACCAGTGCTTCAGTGCTGTATGGGCTGCTGAACGGCAGAAGATAATAAAAGCTTTCACTTTTGAAGACTTATCCTTAGGAAATAACCCATAAACGAAATATGTATAGACAGCTACGGAAATGATTAATTGAAACAGAAATGTACCGCAAACAGAACAATAACCACGTTCACGACGGTGGTCTCTGTCAATTCAAAGTGTCCATTTATAGGAGCCACACCGGATGGCAAAGTATGTGACACTGATGAGACTGAATTAAAATAAATAATTAAGTGTATATTTTCAGTGCGCAATATGGCTATTGCGGAAGTTTTGGACACAAACAATGCAAGAAATGGTTAATGTTTAATCTCGGATTGTAAGAACATTACTTTAAATATGACACATCGGTACTGGTATTACGCTCATGGATAATTTGTTGTAACAGGTGCACAGGTTTTAAATACACGACAACACTTTTAACCTATTTAATAATCGGTGATGTGAAGCGTAGGAAACACACAATGACCGCAAATGTACCGGTGATATAACGGGAAAAACGTTCGTTTAACGGATATGTACAGGCTAATTTACGGTCGGTTAACGGATATTTCCGTGCGAGTAACGGACTTCAACCAGATAAAACGACAGTGTAACGCATTAGTACCAGACTGAACGTTCTACCAAGGTGAGAGAAACGGTAAAGTACTGAACGCCAACGTACAAAAAACGGTATCATGTGGCGAAGCTTCAGGTTCTGGCAGGTCAAGGTCTCCGTTCACAGCTGCTGCCTTCAGGTCAGACTCGTTCCACAACAGTGCATCGGATGCAACACCACGGCCTCCAATCTAAGCCCAAACGAGTTTGTAGTCATTATCCACCAGAGCTAGCAGGACAGCGGGGAAGTACGTCTTGTAGATAAAATACGTAGACGCGGATATTCGTGAACATTTGCATGCACTATGTTTCCTAACAATAGCACCAAGAGTATGTGGGAAATTCAAGCTGTCCCTGAAGCCGTCCGCTATTCGCGCCCAATCGACAGCTGTTGTTGGAACGGCATCACCTCGTCAGCATACTCATCTATAACTGCTCTACAAACCTGACGTGTAGCAGATAACAGTATGATATTGCTAGAATGGATTTTAAGTGTTTGAAACAGAAGATAATCAATGACAATAGCGAGTGGGTGATGAGGTAAAAATATACTACTTGATAAACAGTGCTTATAACTGTGTGCATTTCAAGATATGCGGAAAAGGCAATACTAATAGTAATATACAATTTAGAAGGTTAGTGTTGTAGTAAGCTTTCTCATCTAATTGCCTGTTATCCTATACAAATAACGTAATACAATGCAATGCATATAAAATGATGATTGAAGTAGACATTAAAACATATAAATATATTCAAATGACTAACAGAAGCTTTTTTAAATTAATTGATTCACTATAGTAAATTAAGCGGTACTTACTTCTGGCACGAGAAGAGAAATAGTGTTGTGGGGTAACCTCCAATCATATCGCATAATTAATAATTATGATGGTACTTTGAACCAGACACAAGATGCCGCAGCACTATTGCTAGCTTCATCCCTGGTTCAATTAGAAGTCTGTTGTTGGTGCGCTGTTTAGTTATCCTTGGGCCCACTCGTGCGAGAATCTCATCAAACCTCTTGGTTGGCATTTTCATGAAGTTGATAATTGCGCGTTGGTCCGCTCGGCGTAGTTTAACCATAAGTTGGTCATACAGACCGAACTGACGCCTCCGCTTGGGGCTCAGCCAAGCCCTGATCCACCATCTGCCTCCGTCTCCTTGCTCGATTTTGAATCAGCAGCCAAAAGGCCAATCTGGGCCTGCACGAGTGTGGTTTGACACTCTAATTGAATGCGAACACGACACTCCATTGCACATGTCCTTCTCACAAGGCGTACCAAAATGCAATGATACTTCGACCTACAGGCTAATTACGGTTAAATGTATGTCAACCGTTTTGATCCGCCACACTTCTCCCACTTTTGTATACGCTAGCTGTCCGTAATTATCTGTTGAAATGCGTTAGGTGTCCGAAACGTTGCGGTTTATCCGTGGCAAGTCTGGTTTTAGTCCGGTAGCTGTCCGGTGGTGGATCGGGACAGCCGTACATTAACGGACATAAACCGGATAGGTACAGGAGGTGTTACGTACGAGTTCTGAACAAACGGTAAACTAACGTATGAAGACCGCACATCAAACGGAGGTCTCTGTCCGGTTTATCCGGTAATCTTTTTTGAACATGCTCAAAACATCCCATCGGACGGAACGGATGTCACCGGATATCGCCGAACAAGGAGCGGATTCATCGGATATATAACGGACATTAAACGGATAAGAACGGACACGAAGGATCAAATGATTTCATGTCCGTTTCTCGTCCGTTACCTCGGTGTGACCGGGCCTAAACAGATACACAGGCCTTTAAATGGGAATATTCCTCTAGTGTTTGGGACCCACATACAAAAGCTCAAATAATTCTACTGGAAAAAATACAAAGACGTGCAGCCAGGTTCGTAACAAACATATATCACACCAAAATCTCATAAACTAATATGAAAGACACCCTGAACTTGCCTACTCTTGAAACACGCAGAACGAAATTTCGTCTAATCATGTTACACACAATTATCCACCATATAGTTGCAATCACTCCTCCAGATAATCTCAATGTTCCTGTCGACCGTCGATCAAGACTCAGCAGTCACCATTGCTTAAGGCATACAAGAGGGCCATGATGGCCCTGAATCGCTCGCCTGACTAACCTTGCTACATCAACTTAAATTATATCAGACCCATATACAATACCAAGCAAGATTTCATTAATTAATACATTCTGACAAATTTTTATTAAGACGTGATGAACACTTTGACCTCTTTCATCTACACAAGGTTTTACTAGAATTTGCCCGGTGACCTAATTTTTGACCCCAGATGACCCATATACGATCCAAAATCAGATATTATCAAGATAAACATTCTGACCATATTTAATTAAGATCAGATGATATGACCTGTCTACACAAGGTTGTTCTATGATTTGACCTAGTGACCTAGTTTTTGACCACAGATGACCCAAATACAATCCCAACCCAGATTTTATCAAGATAAACACTCTGGCCAAATTTCTTAAAGATTGGCTGAAAACTGTGACCTCTATTGTCTACAAAAGTTTGTTTTTTTACTTTGACCTAGTAACCTAGTTGTTGACCCTAGATAACCAAAATTCTATCCCATCCCAGATTTTAACAAGACAAACATTCTGACCATTTTTCATTCAGGTCTGATGAAAACTGTGACCTCTATTGTCTACACAAGGTTTTTCTATGATTTTATATAGTGACCTAGTTTCTGACCCCAGATGACGCAAATACAACCCCAATCCAAAAATTATCAAGATAAACATTCTGACCAAATTTCATAAAGATTGGATGAAAACTGTGACCTCTATTGTTTACACAATGTTTTTCTATTATTTGACCTAGTGACCTAGTTTTTGACCCCAGATAACCCAAATACAATCACAACCCAGATTTCATCAAGATAACCATTCTGATTAAATTTCATAACGATTGGATGAAAACTGTGACCTCTATTGTGTAGACAAGTTTTTTCTATTATTTTACATAGTGACCTAGTTTTTGACCCCAGATGACCAAAATACAAGCCCAACCCAGATTTTATCAAGATAAACATTCTGACCAAATTTCATAAAGAATGGATGAAAACTGTGATCTCTATTGTCTACAGAAGGTTTTTTCTATTATTTGACCTAGTGACCTAGTTTTTGACTCAGATGACCCAAATACAATCGCAACCAAGATTTTATCAAGATAAACATTCTGACCAAATTTCATTAAGAATGGATGACAACTGTGACCTCTACTGTCTACACAAACACATAGATGACGGACACACGCACACACGCACAACGGACGCCGGACATCACACGGTCTCATAAGCTCACCATGCCACTTCGTGACAGGTGAGCTAATAAAAACTTACAAGACGAATGTCATTTTATGTTACTAAGCCATTATTATAACGATATCATTATGTTTTCCAAAAGGCCGAAACTATATAAATTCCTAAGCCTCATGAGAACATGTTATAAAGGAGAAATTATTAAGTTGTGTGTTTTTGTTGAAGAAACCCTGTGACTCCGAAAGTTCACATTTAATGTTGTTCAGAATACAAATAAGATAAACTGAATTCTTATGTTTCGTGAGTTCGATTGCTTATTTGTATAATAATAATATAATACATGCTAATATAATAAGCATAATGATCCATGTGTATGTATACCATATGTTATTTGTTATATACTCCATTAGCAATATTTATGTTACAAAACAAAAATTTGTCTTTATACATATGTTAAACAGACATGTCTGATTGTAAAGTGTTCTTCAATATTTAACCCGTACAACATATTTAAGCTATTCCTTCTAGTTAGTATTAGTAACTTAGTATAATGATCGTCATGATATATGTAAACTAATAAAAAAATGTTTATTTTCTTTAAAGATTATGATAATAGCTGATTGCCGCCCTATCAAATAAATACGTTGAAAAAAGTATTAACTTTGTGTTTTCCCACCACTGGCGTGTATTATATTAATAAGTATTACACTATTACTGTATTATCACTTTGTATCACAAGAACTTGAGATATGTATATTATTATTTGGTTAAGACTGACGATGCACCATGTAAAGTCGTAATATATATATATCTTATGTTGTGTCCATTCATATCTCAAACTGTGTTCAACAATTAAACACGATTGCCTTAAGCATTGTGCACTCAATAGTATCATTTCGTTACTAAATACAAAATGTAAGGTCTATGAGAACAGATATCGAAAAACATGTTTGGTCCGGGTATAAATTCGATCTATCTTTATGGAAATTGTTATCATTTACCATAGTTAGACATAACTAAATAAGCTTTAATACGTAAAATTGTATGCAATAGTGTCAGCAGCGAATAGTTTTTAAGAACTGTGTTAATTTTCCTGTTAACGTTTTGTAAAATGTACATGTATAACGATATTTTGTTATAAACGTATTTTGTTTATGAAAACGTTAAGCAGTGGTATCTAAATTAAATAAAAAACTGCAAATTTATATATGTTCCGTATTTGAACTCTGAAAGCGTCATACAGAGTGTTCATGTCCGACACACCGTCAAATAGACCGTCCTCTATGGATTCGAGATAGTTGCCTAATATACCTATAACAAAAACAACATCACCTTAAGCAAAGCAAAATAAAATGAATACCACTATGAGACGCTTAAACAAATATTTTAAAAAAGTTATGAATTGTTAAACATTCGCCTTTTTATGTCTTAATATCGGAAAACAAGCAGGTTTCTATATTCAAAAACCACATTTCGTAACGGTCGAAACGTTCTATAATTGATATTTACAGAAAGTGCAGAAAACCGCGCACTCTAGGGGGCAATTATAAGACAAGGAAACAACAACATAAAAAGTTATCCAATCCAGCATACCACAGACTGACACTTTTATACATGAACAGCTTGACGAAGTCTTTTTCACTACAACAATGGGCGTATATTGTCCCTTAACGCCGCCCGAAAAATGTTGCGTATCTGGTTTTTAATCAGAAATCTGAAGTAACAACTAAGCAAGAGATGTTTTCGTCAGAAACACAATGCCCCCTATTGCGCCGCTTTCAAATAAAATTTCAATATATAAGTTGGCAGAAATTATATCCCTTTTAAAGCTTATTACTTCCCTTGGATTGTATTTTTTGATCTTGAATGATGACCTTGACCTTGACCTTTAACCGCTCAACATGTGCAGCTTCATGAGATACACATGCATGCCAAATATCAAGTTGCTATCTTTAATATTGCAAAAGTTATAGCCAATGTTGAAGTTTTCGGACGGACGGACAGACTTACTGACGAACTGACGGACAGTTCAACTGCTATATGCCGCCCTACCGGGGGCATAAACACGTCGTATAATTAAAAATTTAAGTTAAACAGGTAAATATAATTCAAATGTTCCCGGTGTGGATTAAAAAAACACTAAAGTTATCAAGTTTCCTAATAATACAAGCAACCAATGGAGATCACGTTAAACCATTTAATTTGCGGTTCACGTGGTAAGTCAGTAGCACTCCTACTTGGATGGGTACAAGGATTGCTCAAACTGATATATGCATATGAGAGAGGCTTATCAGCAGCGTATCATTAACACGTAATAAAACTGACACCACAGTATGCCACCTGGGTAATTAATAGCATTCTGCTCTGGGGAAACTGTTCTGATAACAGTTGAAGATAAAATATCACAATACAGTTCATACAACACTGGACAAGACAATGTGAATGCACAGTCATTTCAGTCTCTTACAGGTTTGTTTGTTATATGGATAAAAAGTCAATGCAGACAACGTTGGCCAGCCTAGTGTCTATCATTGAAATCTGTATATATTGGCTGCTTTGGGGAAAACGGGGCTTAATGCATGTTAACTAAGATTAGCATGTGACCACTGATTAGCCTGTGCAATGCGCACAGGCTAATAAAGGATGACAATTTCTGATTTTGTGGTGTTTTTCGTTTAAAGAGAGTTTCTGGCACTGGGATGACAATTTATGCATATGCATTAAGCCCTGTTTTCCTAAAATGAAGCTTAAATTATCTTTTTTATTAATGATTAAAAAAAACCCTCATCTCGACCTGTGCTTTAAGACACACTATTAATACATTTGAATGGGTTGTGGTCATTTCCAACTTGCGATATAAAAAGCTATAACATAATTTTGAAAACTGAGTTGCGTTTAATATTACACAACAGGGAACAAATTCAGTGCCTACAGCGCTTTGATTAACTGAAGTAGTGTAACTTTTTACTACTGTTGACAAACGGATTTTCAATATTTTGTAGTTTACATAAAAATGATTTGATGCTCTTATTTATTTCAAGTCATATGAGAGGTGTTTAACATTTATCAACGATTTTGGAACCTGATTATACCATAACCATATGTCTCCAAAAGAAAGTGATTATTGTATATGTTTCAGGGATGTTTTGATATGACACAGGATGATACTTTTTTCAATTTTACTTGCAAAAAAGTTGAAAACAATGCGTTTTTTAAACGATGTGCAAACAATTTTTGGATAACTTAAAACCTCTGTAAAATCTTGACTTCAGGTTATAAAAAAGGTACCACATTGATTGCATTTTGACGCCATTTTAATAAGAAAATGGAGTGCGGTAAAAATGCCAGAGATAAAAATGCCATAGGTAAAAATGCCAGAGGTTAAAATGCCATAGGTAAAAATGCCAGATGAAAAATGGTAAAAATGCCATAGGTAGAAATGCCATAGGTAAAAATGTTAGATGTTATAAAGTAAAAAAAAGAGTTTTGAGCAATATTTTTTTAAAATGATATTGAGTATTGTAAGGAAACTTTTTTTATAATGAACATGTTATATTTATTCTACTTGTCTCCCTAATAAATTTAGACTGTAATTTTGTTATTGTGCTTTATTTATTCTGTTTATTGGTTGAAATTTTTTCTTTGTTCATTAAAGAAAACAAACAAGCATGGTTTTGATGGTGATTATATTTACATTTATTATTAAATGACACATGTATTGATACGTTTAGCTAATTAAAGCATTTAAAGTATTTTATCTTAGAGCCGATAATAATCATATATATTTATTAGAGAGTAAATTTTTACTCACACAACTGAAATTTTGTACATAATATCTAATATCTAACTGCAGTCTTTCTTAATCGTTTGCGGATTTTAAACATTTACTTTACTTTTCGAAAACAATAAGAGCGTTCTCTTACATCAGACATTCTCAGACACGTCATATATTTGTACAAAATGCATAAACATATTGTTGATATTATTTTGATGAATGTGTATTGTGTATTTATTATTGCTGTCTTTATTATTGCTGAAATTGCAGTCTAATTTATTCGTGGGACAAGTAAAATAATTACAACATGTTCAAATAAAAATGTTTTCGTAGCGTTAGCAAAGAATGTAATTCCTACAATACTCAATATATTTATTCCTCAAGATTCAATTTTACTTTATAACATCTGGCGTTTTTACCTATGGCATTTTTATCTATGGCATTTATACCACTTTACATCTGGCATTTTTACCTCTAGCATTTTTACCTGTAGCATTTTACCTATGGTATTTTAACCTCTGTCATTTTAACCTACATATATATGTTCAAAGAACACTCTAATAAATTACAGAAACCTTGATTTCTAAATCTGCGAAAATTGCATTACATTTTGTAACATTTTACAGCAATGAACGTCATTTAGGGGCTTTTTAATTTACGCACAAATATGGGATGGGTGTGTTCTAACTCCCAGACAAACAATTGCTGGTCAAAATGTCCCAGCATCGTAGCTATATGGCATTAAAAAAACTTAAATGGATATATTGAGAGCTAGTCCTACAGAAAATATGTTTTTAAATTGGCAATAAATCTTAAACATGCAGTTTTAGCATTTTGCAAAAAAATGTCACTATGCAAAATATGTCCATTTTCAACGATTTTCAAAAGGTTTTATCCTATAGCTGCTTTCTAAATTCAGTTTCTCTTCCAACTAATTATACTTTTTTTTAACTGAAATTATATTTCACATTGTTCACTTCTTATGAACTAAATACAAGTAATCAACACTTTAAAAATAATATGTTAAATATAAGTAGTATCTATTTATTGTTTTGTTTAAAAAGTACAACTTACTAGAAGTACACTGTGGCAAAATTACATACTTTACCATACAACTGTATATAACTACTGTATAATATTGAATGTTCATTGTGACAATGTTAACATTGTTTTCATTGTTTTCATTGTACATCCGTGTAACATAATTTATTAATATAAATTGGATATTAAATTGTTCTAAAACAATTTCTTTGGTTTTAAATATCTGCACATTTCATGTAAAATATAGTCTGAGATCTGGAGAAACGCAATTTTCAAGAAAATATCTGCTTGATAAGAGCATCTTGTAAGTGGATATGGTCCTAAGTAAGAGATATGCCAGCATGCTAACTGTCTTTATGGCATGTTAATTATACGCTAATAGGACACTGCTGATAAGCCTCTCTCATATGCATATTCCAGTTTGAGCAATCCTTATACCCATCATGCTAAATAAGAGGTATGCATGTCTGCCGCTGTCATTTGTCTATCAAGATTGGATACGTGTTTAAATGTAGAAAGGTATTTTGTTCAAATAAGTATGACAATTGGACCAAGCTTAATTTGGTTATTAAGAACTGTACTGTGTGCTTTTCGTTGAATTTTCACCGTACAACTAAACAACATTGAATGCCGAAGATTTAATTATAGTAAAAAAATGGCAACATGTTCTTAACGTGTTAACATATACATATATCACTCGTTTAACGTTTATGTCGTAAACTTGATTTAGTTTTAAAATGAACTTCACCTTCTCCAAGGTAGAAATACATTATTTTATAACGCATTACAATTTGAATAAAAGCTATTGTTTATTTTGTGGCAAATTCTAGTTTGTAGTAAAAAGAAAAGAAAATCTCTTCAAATGGGAATTTTAATTTTAAATTATATTTAAATATAAAAAAGTATTGTCTTAATAAAATTGTCCAAATCATTTGATATATGTTTAATTTAAAGTCATATTATTATAACGGGTATGATGGAAAATGTTACTGAATGTTTTACATTTCATGTATTTCCAAATAACATTGGTGTTTAAGAAAGCTTCACCCGTTTAAAATAGCAATTAAACGTTTCCAAAATCATCGTGTTTGATTGGTTTTTGTGAATTTCGGAACTTAATTGACTATATATATTCATTTAATAAACAATCTATACGCATATAATGCATCATAAGTTCATGATTTAATAAACTTTGCCCTAACAAATATTTTCTTTTTAGCTCGCAAATGTCTAGAGTATTTGGTATTCATTAATAGTCCAAACTTGTGTTTATGTATGATATGTGCTCTAATTTGTCATTACTTTTTTCATTCGTATAAAGAATAATTAAGATCTGAAGAATGTTTTGCACTTACCTTACTGAACTATACAATCCCGATAACACCTTTTAGCATTTACGTTAATTTTTCAGAACTATTTAATATTTATAATTGTTTTCTTTATATCAAGTTCACACTTTGTTCGATTAACTAGTTATAAAGATACACACATCAATATAAACCATGTCAACAATTTATTTAAAGGATAAAAATTATACGTAATTTAAGTAGGTATACAGCAAAATGTGCCTCGTTATCGTAGTTGTAACAGTATTAGGCAATAATTATAATGCTTCATACTTAGCACATATATGCGTATTGAAAATTTTAGTAAACTTCTGAATTAACTTTCAATGTTTTAGCACTGTTATACGATACAAAATGATTTAAATGTGCAAACATAATGTTTAAGTACCGGTTTTTGGTAAACATTTAAACATAACTGCATTATATATATTTGTATATTGTAATGAGAAAAACAGTTTGAATATCACAGTTTTCAATGATGTTTAATTAATTGAAAAATGGAAAAGTATTTTAGTTGAAACGAAAAGAGTCTCTAGGTCATTTGCATCGGTAAAACCAACACTTTACATCTACACAACGGAGTTCTGTGAATCAAACTGTCGCGTATCTACAGCTATTACAATTTTAACAAAATGTCCGTAGTGTGACGTCTCTACTCGTTAAAATAAGAACACGTGTTCGTAGGACACGGATGCCCGAACATTCCACTTTTTCTCCAAACTTTACTTGTCGGAAAAAATAACCACAACACCATAAACTAAAAGTGTGTTTAATATAAAAAAAACTTTATGGCAACAATATGTTTAGAAAATGCAAACGGAAAGACAATCGAAATATCAATAAGCCTCAACCTTCTCTGAAATGCACATGAAGAACAAAACACAAAGATAAAACCATATTTAAGAAATGTGTTGATCGTATTAACAGCTCCACTTATAAAGAAGTAAAACTCCAGCTGCTGCTCCATGTATTAAGCTATTCTTGTTCTATGTGCGAAACATTTTAAATATTAAATGTAAACCCCTTATTATAAACACCATGGGATAAACATCAAGCTGCTACCATATTATATACAAATTCATTGCATATGAGCGAGTCCCTTGATTTTCAGGGAACTGATGTAGGTCGTAAACACTTTAACTAAAATTATGAGTGTTCCTTTAACTAAGAAAACCAGTTTTTCATTTTTGAATTAACAAGGTCAATTTTCGTATTCATGTTCGTCAACAAAATGCAGAAGAACGAATACATAAATAACACTTGAGTATCTTTCTCATTGTTTATTTCCTCATTCAAAATACAAAAAGTGATATTTGCTTAAAACTGGCCAATTTTTCTAGCAAAACTTGCATATTTCCCATACAGCAGGTTTACTTATATACCCCTCATTTACTACTACCGCTGATCAGATACCTGATGAAACCCGCCAATGAGTTAATATATATGCACTCACGTCAAATGAATGATGGGGAAGAACATGTTAATGTTGATGATAATTATGATAAAGCTAATGCTGCTGCTTCGGTTGATGATGATGATGATTGTTTTTTGTTTTAACAAAGTGAAATGTTCTTTATCTCTATCGTAATGTTTCATCAGCAGCAGCAGCGCCAGCAGTAACAAAAGCAGAAACATAATCGTCATCAATATCACTAACGCAATCATCATCATTTTCATCATAAACCAAATAGTTAGTGTCAAACTTATCATCATTATCATCATCATTTTCATCATCATGTTCATCATCATTATCATTATCATCATAAGTTTAATTGAAATCATAATGCTCTCGGTCAGAATTTAAACAAAGGTGCTAGTTCTCCTTACTATTCATAATGATATCCTCAAATTCGTTATCATTAACTGGATTGGACCTTTTACAACGTCTTATAGTTTGACACGCTTCGGCACTCCTTCAAATGAACCGTCGTCTGTAGATTCGAGTTGACTTTTTAAACAAAACAACGCCACCTTCAGAGATCAACTATAATGAAACACTTAAATAACTTTTTAAAATAAGCCTGCTTATTTATTTATACAGGGCAGCGTGATAGGTGTCTTTATAAAAAAAACACATGTAACAATAGCAGCACATTCAAATAAAGCCCATAAAACCATACAGTCCAGCGGACAATCATAAGACAAGGCACAACAAAAGAGGAAATTATTCCATTCAATCAAACAGACCACATATTCACCAAATAAAAATGGACAGCTGAACATTATGTATTTAAAAAAAATCACGTCTCACAGATAGCGTAGTTTCGTCTTGCCCTTGCACGACCCCGGAGAAATGTCAAGTAACTGGTTGTTATACAGGCTCCTAAAGTAAAAACAAACAGTTCAATAAAAAAAAACATTCAAGCAAAACAGGTTAACACATTTATAAAGTTACAGATGTGGATTGAAAGAACCATTACGTTATACAGTTCCATGATATTACAAGCAACAGCTAACACAATTGAATAGGCGAATCTAGTGATAAGCCAGTAGAATTGTCTTGAAACTTGAAATTTGAAACTCGCTAATTTGATGAAACGTCTATTTATTTAATAATACTTAATGGCGTTTTTCAAAATATATTTGTACATAAAATTGATCACAAATAAGAGTGATTGATACTTTTATGAAGCAATAATTAAATGGTTAATAATCTAAAATTGTGTAATCCAAATAAAAATGCTGTAAGAAACTTAAGCAATAAAACAATGCCGGCTAAAATATTAAACCACAAGAAAAGTAAAATAGTATGTAATACATTGATATAACTAGGGATAAGACAATAATTCTAATAATATTATGAGCAATTTTTGGGAACATAAAGACACTGTTTGACATAAACTGAATGAATACGTGAAAGGATATCTCTGCGCTCTGACTGTCGGATTCCGCAGCTACATGTACCGCTCACCTGTCACCCTAACGGACACTTCTTTTGGGTTTTAACCTTATTTGAACTATTGTTACTACAAGTCACGAATAGACTGACCAAGTGTGACTACAATACACAACTTGAAGGTTAAAATTAAAGTGTGACTATAAAACACAACTAGAGGGGCTAAGCGTGCCTACAATTTATTGTTTATACTACCACCATGTGAGTTGAAGACTGGAGAAATCAAACCTAATTCGTAAATTTTCATCAATTATAATAAATCTATTACGTCGAGTCTCGATTTTTTTGTTGTAAAATAGGTTGTAAAAGTATATGAAGATAAATGTTTTCAATTTCCTTTTGAAACTTTCTATTGGGACATTAGTCCTGATGCTTGATGATAGGTCATTACACAGTTTCGGACCAACAACTCCGAAACTCCTGTCAATTCAAGGTTTTCTCTTTGTGCGTTTAACATCATAACATCCCGTCATGCGAGACTGTAGATCGTGGATTTCGTGCTGGTACATTTTCTGTTAAAAGTTCTGTAAGGTATTTGAGCGCGTGACCAATAGAACAATTAAACATGAAGGTCAGTAATTTGAATGTTATTCTGGATTTACTGGTAGCCAGTGTAGTTCATACACAGCATCTTTTGAATTGTCATATTTCTGTTGACTGAGTATCAATTTGGCACACATGCTTTGGATATATTGCATTTTGTTTATTTCGCATTGAGCTGTTCATACAAGATGAGATTACAATAATCCGGATGGGATATTCATCTCATCTTCGCCCTTGGTCCCATCTGGGACATAGGCCGCCAACCAGCTTCCTCCAGGCGTCTCGGTTCTGGGCGAGTCTCTCAAGCTGCCTCCATGTTTGGCCCATCTGCTTAGCATCTGCATCCAGGTCACGGCGCCAGGTGTTTCTAGGCCGCCCTCTCTTCCTTTTCCCTTGGTGGTTCCATGTGAGGGATTTCCATGTTGTATTGGATGCAGGTTTGCGAAGGGTGTGGTCTATCCCCCTCCAACGTCTCTGAAGGATGTCTTCTTCAACTGGCTGCTGGTTTGTTCTTCTCCATAATTCTTCGTTTGAGATCTTGTCTGGCCAACGGATCTTGATGATCTTCCTGCGGCAGGTGTTGATGAAGAACTGTATTTTCTTCATGGTGGTGACAGTGGTTCTCCAGGTCTCTGCTCCAAAGAGGAGTAGCGGCTTCACGATGGTATTGAAGAGCCTAATCTTAGTGGTGATGCCAATTACGCTGGATCTCCAGATGTTCTTCAGCTGATGGAAGGCTGCTCGTGCTTTACCGATGCGGGTTCTGACATCTGCATCGGATCCTCCCTGGTTGTCCAGAATAGTGCCGAGTTAGATGAAGCTGTCCACCTCCTCCAGCGCCTCGCCTTGGACTGTGATGGGTATGTTGTTTGATGCATTGGTCCTGGGCACCTTGCTCTTTCCTTTGTTGATGTTGAGGCCCAATCTAGCTGAGCTGTCCGCTACGATGTTTGTCTTTTCCTGCATCTGTTGTTGGATGTGGGAGAGAAGAGGCAAATGATCGGCGAAGTCGAGGTCTTCCAACTGTTCCCAGAGTGTCCACTGAAATCCATTCCGCTTCTGCTCCGTTGATGTCTTCATTACCCAGTCTATGGCCAGCAGGAACAGGAGAGGTGAGAGTAAACAGCCTTGCCTCACACCAGTTCTCACTTCAAAGGCATCCGTGAGCTGTCTGCCGTGAAAGATTCTGCAGGTTATTCCCTCATAAGACTTCCTGATGATGTTGGTGATCTTTTCTCGCACTCCGTAGTGTCTCAGAAGTCTCCAGAGGGACTCCCGGTCAACGCTGTCGAACGCCTTTTCATAGTCAAAAAAGTTGACATACAACGGCGAATTCCACTCCAGGGATTGTTCCAGAAAGATGCGCAGGGTTGCGATCTGATCCGTGCACGATCTCTCTTTTCGGAAGCCTGCTTGTTGGTCACGGAGATGCGGGTCTACTGCGTCTTTCATTCGGTTCAGTAGGATGCGATTAAACACCTTTCCTGGGATGGACAACAGCGTGATTCCTCGGTAGTTGGAGCAGGAACTGAGGTCGCCTTTTTTGGGAAGCTTGATGAGGTAACCCTATTTCGACTCTGTTGGGATTTCTTCTTCTTCCCATATCTTGCTGAAGAGCGGGTGTAGTAGGTCCACACTGGTCTCCACGTCAGCCTTAAGCGCTTCTGCCTGTATGCTGTCAGGTCCTGCAGTTTTGCCGTTCTTCAATTGTTTGATGGCACTGCTGATCTCTCTCTTTGTGGGACTGCAGCATTTGATTGGCAGATCGCTTGTAGCTGGCAGAATCTCTGGTGGGTTCACATGGGCTGGCCTGTTGAGTAGCTCCTGGAAGTGCTCAATCCACATCTTCTTCTGCCCTTCATCATCTGGCCTTACTCCTCCATTTTGTCCCTTACTGGCCTCTCTGGCTTGGCAAACTTTCCTGCTAATCTCTGTGTGATTGAGTACAGATCTTTCGTTCTGTTCTGATAGGCTGCCTCTTCCGCCTCTGTTGCAAGCGTCTCTAGGTAGTTCCTCTTGTCTTCTCTGATACTTCGCTTGACGCTCCCATTTGCTTTGTTGTACTCTTCTTGTGCTTTCACTTTTGCGGCTCGTGTTCTGCTGTTGTTTACACTTGCCTTCTTTTCTTTCTGAAGCGTCTCTGCTGATATCCACTCCTTGTGGGTGTAAGACTAAGGGCCCAGTACTTCTTGGCATGTTGAAGTCACTGCTTCTTTCACGTTCTACCACTTCTGCTCTATCGTCCC
The DNA here is from genome assembly GCF_020536995.1 of Dreissena polymorpha. NCBI lineage: Eukaryota > Metazoa > Mollusca > Bivalvia > Myida > Dreissenidae > Dreissena > Dreissena polymorpha. Next base: position 120,226,095 of record NC_068357.1, read on the forward strand.
TTCTTCAAGCAGCTCCTCTAGGACCTGGAACTTGTTGGAGAGAGTGACCTTGAACTCTTCTTGTTTCCAGATGTCTTTTAGAGTGGCAGTGTTGTACCGTTGGCGTTGGTTGGGCCCCATGTCCAACTCTTCTTCAGCTTGAGTTTCAATCGGGCGACAAGGAGATGATGGTCCGAAGCCACGTCTGCTCCTCGCTTGACACGAACATCCTGAAGAGAGCGACGAAAACTCATTGCGATGCACAAGTGGTCAATCTGGTTCTCCGTTGACAGGTCTGGTGACACCCAAGTTGCCTTGTATATCCTTCTGTGGTGGAAAACACTTCCTCCGATGACCAGGTTACTTGTGGCGCACAGGTCGGCGAATCTCTCCCCGTTGTCGTTCATCTCGCCTAACCCTTGCTTTCCCATGATCTCCTCATATCCTCGGTTGTGACGGCCGATCTTGGCGTTGAAGTCATCCATTAGACTTTGTCCTTCTCATCCTCTGTACTGTCGTTTGTTGGGGCGTAGCACTGGATTATGTCCATGTTGATCCTCTTCTCCTTTGTAAGGAAAGAGGCCGTCATGATCCGAGGTCCGTGTGCCTCCCACCCGATGAGCGCTCTCTGTGCCGACTTGGAAAGCATTAAGACTACTCTCTGGGTGTGTGCTGCATCCTCCCGCTCATGCCCCGAGAACAATAGTAACTCACCGGAAGTCAGTCGCTTCTGCCAAGAGCCAGTCCATCTTGATTCACTGATCTCTAGGATGGTGCGGTTGAACATCCTCTGCGGCCACTTGTGCTGTCTTCCCGGTCTCATACATGGTTCGGAAATTCCATGTACCGATGGTGGTAGTGGTCCTGGTGGAGATGATGGTCTTCGGCCTGATGGCTTCCAGTAGACACTGGCTTTCACCGTCCGGCGTCATACGTCCTCCAGCTGGAGGTCCACCTTCTCCCAGGTCCGTGATGTCTGTTGTTATTCTGTTTGGCGTTTCTGTAGCAATAAGGTTTCAACAGGGTAGGGTAGCTAGCCCTACTCCCAACCCTCCTCCTTTTTCAGCGCGGGCTTGGGACCGTCCTTGGCGGAGTAAGATGGGATATTACATAAGACAAAACGAGTATTTATGTTGCTTCTTTTGTTAAGTATTTCCTTATGTTTTTGTGTTTAAGGTAGTTGTACATGGCTGTACGGCTTTGATGTTTTATGTGTTCTTTGAAATTCAGTGTTTCATCAAAATATGCAACCAAATGCCGTATGCATTTTTCTGCTTTAACAGTGTCACCAGCAATATATATTTCTTAAGATTTACATTTATTTAATTGGAGTGTACTACCGAACATGATGAATTCCGTTTTTAATGCGTTCATTTTCAGTTTATTCTCATTCATCCAGTTGTTAATAACGAGTGCGCAACGCTCAAGTTCATGAATGGCAGATCTTTCAACAGAAAAAGATGTAGGTTTGAATCGCTTGTTTGCGGTGTGATCGTCTGCAAAACCGTAGACTGAGATGGATGGAGGAACGACATCAATCAGTATTCCAGCGTACGTCAGGTAGAGCCATGGACAAAGACAACTACCCAAGGGCACACTACAATCCAAAGAACGTGCCGACGATAAAGCTGAATTAACACTTATACGACAGCTTCTTGGACGAAGATAAAAGTCTATCCAGTTTAGTGTCGTACCACATGCACCGTATTGTTTTTGCAACACGTCTAGTAGAACGTTATGATCGACTGTATCGAAGGCAGCACTCAGGTCAATGTCGATAAGTGCTGTAACCTCTTGTTCCTCCGTACCTTTGAGTATATCATTGACTAGTCTAAGTAAAGCAGATTCACAATGTCTGTAGGCTTACTGATTTTTTGGAAAGAGATTGTTTTCATTTACAAGTATGTTTAGTCTAAACAGAGCAGCCGTTTCGATCACTTTCGATAAAAATGATAAGTTGCTCACTGGTCTATAGTTGCCATAACTCAGGTCTAGTCCAATTTTCTTAAGAAGTGGTCTAACTATTGCCTGTTTAAATTTTGAAGGAAAAACTCCTTGATTCAGAGAGAGATTAACCAATTTTGTCACGAACGGTAGTAACTCGTTTAAAAATTAGTGTAGTACTTTTGTTGGCAATGCATCTAGTTCGCCTGATTTTGTTTGCAGATGATTGATGATCTTTTTCACTTCATCTTGGGTGAGCTCAAAAACATACCGAAACACGGTACTTCCTTGTGATCGGGTGTGAATTTTTCGAAACTTGCAAGGGCATCTCGAATTTTGTTAACTTTATTCAGGAAGTGATCGGCAAAATTTTCAGCTATTACGGTGTCGCTTTCACCTTCGGGCATAGGGTTATCAGTATTCTTTCCTATTAATTGCAAGACAAGCTTGTAGAGTTTTTTAGAATCTTCTTGAAAATCAATTACTTTTTGACTAAGCCTCTCTGAATTCAACTCGAATGTGTATTTATTTCGGGTATTTTTGAAAAGTTATCTTGAGCGAGCCCTTGCTTAAAGAGGTATACCCGTCTGCTACTGGCCATGTAAAAAGCGCGTCGATCTCCTTGTTGCCTATAACGATTGGATATTTTTTCACATGAAGACATGCATTTCGTCAATCAAAATGTAAAACTCGGATTATACTCCATTATTTACAATTAATCCATAAAACTAAACCAGTGCAGATGCAAGTTCTGATTGTGTACATAGTTATATATATATATACGGTGGTGGTGGTCTTCAACTAGACCTCATCTCCTTCAGAATGATCCCAGACAAGAAGCGGACGACACTGCATAGTCTTAATGCAAGTAAATCTCTTGGAGTGGAGAACGTCTATTAAGAAATTATTAAACATGGAGGAGAGGCAACGACTGCAGCAATGACGGCACTATGCCAGAGGTTCTGGAAGGAGAAACAATTGCCTAAGAAGTGGACCCAATCTGTGGTTAACCTCCTACTTAAAAACGGCAACCTCAAGCTTAGCGAGAATGAACGCACCATCAGTCTCATCAGCCATCAGAGCAAAGTTATGCTCCTCGTCAACCTCAACCAATTGAAAAGTAAGGACGAGGAACTACCGATATAATATGGTAACGATGGGCATTGAAATAAGAGTTTCAATACAGACTGGCGAGATCGTATTGCAACGTTGCTATTGTAAGAGTAACATGTGTAGGTGTTGTCAGTGTAGACTAGCGACATCATATTTTATCATACTTTAAGAAAGCTGTGGTGAGCATTGGCATGTGTGATGTCAATTAAGACTGACCTTATCAGTGTGTTTCCAAACCGCTTTGACGACTCACATTAATGATGAGATTTAACATTTGTGATCAGTAATATCATAATAATGGATATCACAATTTTATGTAGTTGTTTTGAGAAAAAACTTGTGTGTGATTTTAGTCGTACTTACGATATCATATTACTGTTATGCTGTTTTAGGGATGAACAATTTCGATGTCAATAAAGACAGGTAATATCATATTGTAAACTATCTGTTTTGAGGATTGATATTTGAGATGTCATTGACGACGGTCAATATTATATCCTTACACAGCTGTTATGGGACGAAATATATGTTATGCAAGTATAGTCTGGCAAAGGTACAGCCGTTATCTGGATGCAATACAGCAATCAGTACACAATGTGTTGCCAATATATATACTAGCGTAATCATATTTGATCATATTGTTATGAAGCTGTTTTGAGAAGAGCTTCATTTGCGATGTAGATTCAAACTGTTAATATCGCTCAGTTTCCTAACCGCTTTAGGGGCTAATATGTGTCAATAAATAGTATCGATATTTTGACATAAATGTTTTGTGGAGAAACATTTAAGATTTCAGTACAGAGTTGTTATATCATGTTTTCATGATTGATATTTGAGATGTCAATAAAGATGTCGTAATACTGTTCATTGTAACATTACTGTGGTGGGGACAACTATTTATTATGTCAGTATAGACTGGATATATCTAACTGAATTTAGCTTTTGTGGTCAATAACAACGTTGGTTATGCCAGCTATAACTCGGGATATCGTAGAGAAACAATTATCATGGAGTGTAAAATTGTGGATGTCGGTAAGGACAATCGAAATCATATTTAATTGTTTTGGGAAGTAACATGTGTGACGTCAGTATAGACGAGCAGTATCATATTGTTACATATCTGCATGCTTGATGTGATTGAGTTACATTTGTTATATCAGTACGTGTTTTGTTTGTCACATTTTTAACTAGCTAATGTTGTCATTTATGCCTAGTTATTACATTAATATTCATCACGAGATATTATTTTGTAATCGAGCAGTGTTCGGGAATTCGACAGTCGTTAAACAAAAAAGCATACAGATTCAACTTCTTGTAGTCAAATCTCGCGTGTGCTGGCAATCATAGTACAACTTATCGGATAGTGTGCCCGTATTTATCTAAAAGTAGCTGAGTGTGATGTAGACTTGATGTCGTATTGTCAACTATCTGCTTTTGAGACTGCCATTTGTGTTTTCAGAATGTGTCTGCTTGTAACTTACTTTCATGTTCACTTAATATCATATAATAATCTAGCTGTCATGGTTTTAATTTGTAGGTACATCACGTGCGGTCTAAATATCATCTGGTAACAGAGTTTTGTGTCATTTGTTCCTGCAGCTTCCATCATACAATATTTCATATTGAAGAAAAATAAACAAAATTTAATCATTTGAACAACATTAATTACACATCGTATCCGTTTATGTTCCTCTACAATGTTAATCTGACAAGATACTGAACGAAGTGTCATATAAAGTAGGAATTCTACACGAGTTTGTCTTGCAAACTAGCATGACACATTACACGAAAAGAATTATCATGTGAATAATTACTACTTCTGTGTTAAGTAAGTTGGTGGTTAGGCTTATAACAAACAGACAAAAACTCTAGCAAAGATGTCATTTTTATTATACTGTAATATACTGTAGGACAGAATTTCATTTATTCATCCACCGTGAGAGTACATGCCAACAGATTATATTCCCGAAACGAATGATCCGTCTTTAAAGGACCTTAAAGGGATCTTTTCACGGTTTGGTAAATTGACAAAATTGAAAAAAGTTGTTTCAGATTCGCAAATTTTCGGTTTAGTTATGATATTTGTGAGGAAACAGTATCACTGAACATTTGTCATGGTCTAATATAGCCATTATATGCATCTTTTGACGATAAAAAATTATAAAGCGTTGCAATGCGAAACGATTGAATAATTTGGAGAGTTCTGTTGTTGTCGTTTTAATTTGTGAAACTACAAAGATTGCTTAAATAACGTATAAAATACGCAACTTATGTATGCTTGGCAGGATAGCTCAGTTGGCTAAAGCGTTTTTACTTCAGGATTCCGGGGGTGACTGGTTCGAGCCCTACTGCGGGCTTCTTTGTTTTCCCTTTTTTAAATTTTATTTTTGATTTTTTACTGGAGCTTTTAAAATTTAATGTTTACATTTATCAATATAAAGCAGTAAATGACAAACTTCAAAACATGCCAAAATCTGTGAAAAGGCCCCTTTAAAGACTTTTACGAAATCATAAATTCAAACAGTATATAAATGTACAACATACTAATACAGCATTAAAGGAATGAATACATAAGAAATGTACTAAAATAAGAAAATTAAAACCTATTTTAAATAATAAAACAAACGGACGATGTAAAAAGTGAAAGGTTTACATGGTGTTACGGGTAAACAACAACAAAAGTCCAACACTAACGATCTACGTTTTTGTTTTCTCTCTCAGCAAGTAACAGTTATTTCAATTAAATGTTTAGTATAATCAAATTTCATTAAATGACGTTATCAATTTTATATTTTAAGATGTGTCTACTACAGATAAACGAATTGTGTTGGCATGAACCCTTTGAACAAATAATACATAGTTATTCGAATATAGACCTTAAAAACGTGGAAGGGACTAACGATTCTTATACATAATAATATGAACAAACTATATATACAATATTTCATACAAAAACATGGTTTCTTTTTCTTACCAATCTGGAAGGCCAATTGTAGAAACTGTGAGCAATAAGAGTCTAATTGCGTGAAATAAATAGCAACTAGAACAAGTAGAGCACGCGATAGCAAATAAATGCTTTAACATATTGTAACTGAGTTTTTTTTTTCAAAACGTACAAACGTGGATACTATGTGAAAATAAAAGATAGCTTCGTATTAAGACGAAAACATCACATGGTATTTTATACATATATATACTATGATACCGATAAATAACACCGTTGTGTTATATAAATGTAAGTGTGTAAATCTCTGATTTGATCTTCAGTTTTGTTATAATCACTACAAATTACTAACGAAATGTTACAGCATAGCTATGTAATTATTGCTCTACACAAGTACGTACAATACATGATAAGGTAACATTAAACGGCTGGACGTATAAGTAAATTCACTTTTAGTATAGTGTAGCATAATATACAAATTAAAATATATATATATTTACATTTTGTGTGTACTACACATACAACTATGCTCATATCTAAGGAAAACTATAGTTAACCGCCATTTGGCCATTTTATATTTATACTTTTATCAAACTAAAGTTAAATATATAAATAAATAATGAAGTTACCATGTAGAGAAAATACTTTGATTTGAATCAAAATGTGTATAAAACTGTCCTCGAAGTTCATAGATTAAATTGCCATTTAAAACAATTTAAGACGGTAGACGGCAAGAAGTCAACTTGTTTGTTGAAAAAAAATTGTATGTTTAGCACTCGCACGCATTACGTTTATCAACAGTATGACATTACATGTACATCGTAACACAATAAAACAAATATAAACATCAAAATTTGGCTAAAATACCATAATGGCCACCAATCGGCCCGTATTCACGAACCGATCCTTAGACTTAAGAATAAAGAATAGACTTGGAACAAAGAAAAAATTATTCAGTGTTTGAATATATACAGGCCTCCACTGGTGATTATGTCATTAACAAAATGTTCTATGTGAAGAATAATATAGATAGAGATGTTTACTGCAGAGTTTGACTCAAAATTAAAGAAATTCTTGAATATTCTAATTTAAAGAATTTTCTTTATTCTTAGACTTAAGTCTTATAATTGTTTGGTGAATACGGGCCGAGGTCAGACTTTTGTTCAAGAATATATATAAGTACTACTATGGATTGAGTTCATCTAGTGTGCTCAGTTTTGATAAATCTTCGGTTTCTTAAATAAAGCAAACCCAGACGGCGGTTTAACATCAATGTTGACATGACAACATAAATTATGTCACACACTTCTATTGTTTGTTTGTTTTTTAAATATAAAACATATGAAGTTTAATATAAAATGGAGAAACATTGAAGAACATAATTTAATCCAAGAAGGCTGACAATAATCTGTTTATATCGAGTGGCCGCCATTTGAAATTCTGTCGAATACAAAGTATGGTCAATAACGATTATGCAATGTGTGGTACAGTATATTAAGTTTTGAGTATCACGACAAAATATGTCACGAATTAACACTCCTTTAAAATATAAAGCGGGAGACGTTCTTTGCAGATTTAAACCGAAATGAAGAGGTTATTTGAATGATTAATTTTGATCCAATATGTAGATACAATGAAACTTAAGAAACATTAACAGGACAGAAATTCGTGTCCGCGAGTCTTTCATTTAAGGCATATGACCAATTGGTTATGCCATACAAGACAATACATACAATACACCATTACGTACAAAACATGCTTAAAACTGGATATACCGCAGTGGAATGGCCAATGCAATCATTGAGGGGTTGAACCGGTTGATAAATAGCTGAACCTCACACACATAGTCCAGATTTACTCACTCACGATAATAGTGTAAGACAAACATAAACATTAATATCATATCATCATGATTCAAAACTTAAAACAATAACAGCGAATCATATGATATAATTACAAATTAATTACGCAATTGTTAAGATAAACCAAAACATTTTTAACTTCTTAATAAATACGTTATCAGTTAAAACCCTTTCAGTTTAATAATGATATATTATCGGACAACAAACTCACAGGCAAACAGACAAGCCAACATAGTGACTCCGGTATACCTCTCTCGAAAGTGTGTTTGTAGGGCACTTAATTTTGTTTAAAAGGGTATACTCACCCATAGAAACACTCTAACACATAAAATATTTCTATTAACTTAAAAAAGAAGGTAGTAAAATAATCGAACTGTATATAATCGAGTAAAATAATTTGACGTTTACCTAGTTCGTTTTAACATTATGAAATCGGTGTTTAATTATAAGGACAACATTATTAATAGTAGTCGCGGCCAATGCGTGTTCAAATAGCACAAGTATGTTGTCATTTATATTTTAAAGTGCTATCCCAAATCGAAATGAACATTTTTTGTGAAAATTATTTTATTATGTCATCAATTGTTTTTAACTTGACAGTCCAACAAAAGAATAGATATATGTTAATTCTTAAGTTGGCTGCACAAAAGTAGGGCGACACACCTGTATATAGAACTCTTTTACATAACAGAACTCAAACAGCAGAAGGTACGCAACTCGAGGAGTCATTTTAATAGTTATATTTTGAAGAGGTGTTTTCTCGCTCTAAGTGTTTGAAATGGCGATACAAGCTTAACGCGATCTCATAAAGGATAAATTCCTCAAATAAAACTGATGCTGTTTTAAAACAAAATCCCTTTACATGTATCTGATCGCAAAGGTAAGAATTTTAATTTAGATTTGCTTGTTTACTTGTGGTACCTTGAGTTTTATGAAGATAACATAATACATATTATATATTTAATTGAATTATAAAGCTTTTTTATTTCCGCAAGGCTTGATACTTAACCGCAAGACTATTAAAAATACGTCACTCGGTCATGAAATGGCCCATTTAGTTGTACATCTTAAAATAATATCATATATGTCAGGAGTATATAGATTTATATTAATTTAAAACCGCTTAATGAAGCGCAAGGCAAAACTATGTACATGCAACATTTACTTCTCCGATAATTGCAAACAGTAATTGTAATTCACTTAAAGTACGTTTGTTGTTCCCATTATGTAACAACCCTTAAAACCAAAATAATGCAGTTCATGGTCAATCCCAATCGGACAGTCATTACATATATAACAAACGAGAAAATATAACCAAACAAGATGATCTATATATGTAAATACATCTGTAAAATTAAGGAAATATAGTTAACAGTTGTTTGTAACGCAAGACTTATGCAAAAAAACTCAGATCTGTACATGTGTACATTATGCAGTTCATTTACAGGAAAACAAACGACATCGAAATAAATATGCGCACTATTAAATTCATTTAAATTAGGAATGTATATATCTTATTAATATTGTATATGTAATAATACCTGAATACATGTGCTGAATACAGTTAATGTTCATTTATAGCATAAACATATAATAACCAAACACATGCACACAAAATCTCCTTCCTTATTAAAATGTATGTGAACAATTTCATTACGTTTATCTCCGGAAAGAATTAACTCGATCCACATGTGCACCATTTGCAGTTATTAAATGTCAGGGGAAATCACATCAATAATGTATACGAGTGCATAATATACATTTCTTTAGTTGAAGGAAAACATAAAGTAAAAATATATTTACACAATATACAGTTCATTTATCTCATTCTTTTTTCTGTAAAAAAATCAAACAATTCCCTTTAATAGGTGATTCATCTAAGGAAGATTGGGCCACCAAATCACTACATATATTTACATCAGGAAAACATCAAAATGCATATGATCGATATACATTTATATAATAATATATAACATGCACGAACATGTGCTCGATTAGGATTATCTAGCCCGTGAACAAAGAATATCGAAATTAATGCTCTCACTATACAGTTACTTTATTTTTCCATTCAGTATTACAAATAAATTCTAATGCATAGTAAACAGTTAATAAATCCCTATTATCTCAGCGAAATATATGTTCAGAGAACTTAGGAAAACTAGCTTCGAAATATCTGCGCACGATATGCAGTTATTATTTTCCGGAAAATTATCAAAGACATGTTTGCCAACAATAAACATTTGGTTAATATCAGAACTTTTTAACAAAGAAATATGTGCACACAAAATACAGTTAATGTTTTAAATGAATATATATTATACCCATGATATATAGTTACTTTATATCTAGCCAACGCGTAAATAACATAACATTACTTAAACTAGATCTTTTTTTTGGTTAATAAAATCATATTATATATATACTTCTTAAAGGAGCCTTTTCACAGATTTTGACATCTTTTAACTTTTTCATTAAATGCTTTATATTGATAAATGTAAACATTGGATCGTAAAAGCTCCAGTAAAAAATCAAGAATAAAATCAAAAAAAAGGAAAAGAACATTGCAGGTTTCGAACCAGTGACCCCTGGGGTCCTGCCAGAGTCCTGAAGTAAAAACGCTTTAACCTACTGAGCTATTCCGCCGAGAACACATACTATACGTATTGTATACCTTATATAAGCAATCTTCGTAGTTTCACAAAATTTAACGACAAAAACAGAACTCTCCAAATTATTCAATCGTTTCGCGTTGCAACGCTTTATAATTTTTAGGTTTTAAAATCGTCAAAAGATGCATATAATGGCTATATTAGAGCATGGTACATGTTCAGTATTACTGTTTCCTCACAAATATCATAACCAAAACGAAAATTTGCGAATCTGAAACAATTTTTTTCAATTTTGTCAATTTACCAAAGCGTGAAAAGATCCCTTTAAGTAGCGTAAGGCATACATCAACTGAAACAATGTTATGCATGTGAAAAAAGATAAACACGTGAATACTTTGTTTGCAATCGTTAGCGATGATAAAACGTATTATTTGCTACTTCAATAAAACATATGTATTTCAAAATCACTAAGAATATTTAGCTACCAGCATGTTACATTTAGATTTCAGTAATTTAAATAGTATAACAAAATAACAGTTTTAACTTTTTTACATAATTCAGCATACCCTTGTGCATACAATTTAGCATCGCAATGTGTTATTACAAGATATTCATCAATCCACATTTGACAATTGTAAGCTGAACTCGTCGTTAAGTTTGGGAGTACTGGGTCGCATGACAATAAGATACACGCAAGAACTTCTTCAATATACATCTACACTGTACAGTGGTATTTTATATCAATAATACACTGTATATAAAACAGTATGTATTTCGATTTACGAAAGGCAATGTTAAAGAAAATACACTTTTACAATATCCGGTTGGGAAATTTAGCAGACCAACAACACAAAATTAGTCGCACTAAAAAGCAATCGTAAACGTTAACTATAATTCACTATTAGTCCATTATATGTAACGCATGTTTTATCTCTCAAAACCGAACTACTGTACTCATATAATTTTAGTTCAGTTACGCAAACGGATGTCAATTATAGCCAACCACACGGAAAAAAAAAACAACAACAAAAAACACACTATTTAGAAAATATTCTTGGGAAAACATTTAATTCAATATTACAATCACTTAATATTCAAAAACCACGCTTCAGTATTCACCATATGTTTCCATTGTATATGAAAGCAATGCAAAAAATCTTACATCGAACGAAGCAAATGGGTCTAATTAAAGAAAAATCAATATACAGCTACCGGATTGAGGGAGTACAAACTATGTTGGCTTTTTTTAATACAAATTAAATCAAAATATGGTATTGTTATTTTGAAACATAATTTACATTTATATACTAGTAACATTTGTTTTCTTTTACAATTTAAACTAGTCATCCTCATTTTACAGGGTTGAATACTTGTGAATAGACACATCTACTGTGCCTGATGTTTTATACAAAGGTAAACTCGCTCGACGAAACGGCTTGTCGTTGTTTTTTCTAAGTAGTGCATGCATTTCCACTGAAAGCTCTCTTGTCACTGGTGTTATGTACCAAGTGCCACTCGTTTGACGTAACGGCTTGTCCTCTGTTTCCAGTGATATGTCCCTTGAGAGATTCGCAGTCACGGGTGTTAGGTAATCATCGTCTGTGCTGCTAGTGGCGCCTGGTATTGGGGGAAGTGCCCTGTTAGACTGAAGGCTCGTTCCTGTGACATTCGTTATTGCAGCATACTCACTTGAATACACATCACAGTCTGCTATGTGATGGTAATCGCTCCCCTTCAGATCAAGGTCCGGCAGTGTAAGATACTCATGCTCCTCCACAGAAAGGGAAGTGGTATCTGGCTCATTTTCATTACGAGGCTGTGTTAGAAAAATATATAGATGATATATATCGTTTTTATGCGCACACTTTCTGCAAATTTCATCTTGTATGAATAATCACCAGAAAAAAATACTATGTAATTCTCACATTAACAACCTTGGTATTTATTTCAATCATTTTAATTGCGTCTGTTTTTACATTTTTATTACTATATGTTGGGAATGCTAATTGAATAGCACATAAGCGTCATTGCACTGTTAGAGTGCAAAATCGTCTACTTTTTTTCATGTACTCAATTGTGCAATACAACTCAATTTACATGGTATATTGTTCTGATATTTGTATGTTTCAATATTAAGCAAGTAAAAGTACATTTTGAACAGTGGGCATGATATTAACACAAAACTTGGATAACAGGTGGTGTGTGCTAAAGACGGACCATTTGCTCGTAGCAGATTACAGTTTTAAAAAAATGGAATGTACTTACAAAAATACTTGATTTTAAAAGCTAACAATATTTGAGCGTTTACCTAGCAAAAAGGTCGGCAGGCAACGAGGCATTAATCACAAAATTCAAGGAGGAGTGGCTAACTATAACGATATAAGTATTTCCGCAATAGCTAGTGTTTATTTAAATAGTTGTACAATTGTGTTGTATCATAAACCTTACGGATCGCCTAGAGCAATTTCATATAAAAAAGTTGTGTTTACCACTGGGTTGCATCGCACATAATGTTTCTGGGACGGAACCGTGTTTTGTATTCCTGCCGTTGGAAAGCTTCGGGAAAACTGACTTCGGCGTCTTCAATATTAAACGTTGCATGCAAAACATATAAATGAAAATAAATAAATTAATTAACTATTACATAAATAAATGAAAACAAAAATAAATGAATAAATAAGTGAATGAAATAAACAAAGAAAGAAGGAAGGAATGAACGAATGAATGAATGAATGAAAGAATGAATGAATGAATAAATGAAGAAATAAAATAATAAATAATTAAATAAATTAATATTAATAGATAGGTAAATAATGCATGAATGCATAAATGAATGAATGAATTAATTAATTAATTATGTATTTAATAAATTAATGGATGAATAAATGAATGGAAATAAGAATGACTACTTGAATTCATGAATACATGAATTTATGAATACATGAATGAATTAATGGATTTATGAATGAATAATTAATTAAAATATAACTAAATAAATAAAAAATAAATCAATTAATGAATTAATCAATCAATTAAAACATAAATAAATGAATAAAAACGAACTATTCAAAGGGCAAAAACCAGAGCGAAATGAGAGGTTACAATGCGTTGAGCTTTACCAAGTAATTGGACAAAGAATAAATGCTTCTCATATAACATGTTTACAACGTATACGTGGCATGTGGCAATTTTAAATGGATAATATCGAGGACAAAGTTTCAATGATGGCTAAAATAGTATATTTAAGGGGAAACACAATCCCAGTACTAAACACAAACCCTAAAAGGTTAAACAGTGAGAGCACAATCAGATTACGAATAAAAATCATCCCATTGTCCGTCGATGAAGGCACCATAACAAGAACTCTAACATTAAAAGGAGCGGATGAAATACCGCTCTACCGTGAAAAGTTACGGATAAACAAACAGTTGACAGGAAATAGAGTGGCGATGATATCGGTAATTTCCATCAAAACACTCCTCCCCAAAACTTCCTTTGGGATATTTCTAAGACAAGTTATTCACGCAGGTCAGCATAACACTGAAAATAGGCCAATACAATGCACCAAATGTTTGCCAGAAGGGCACATGTTCTCCAAATCTACAAACGAATGGATTCGCATAAACAGTGGTGGTGGATCGGATTACAAAAAATCTGAATGCACAATTACTAATCACTCCTACACCGATCAAAGTACGATTCAAAACAGAATCATCGGGCGACGAGTCACCGAATAATCAACACGTCGAGTCTGCGATAACCAATTCCAACAAAAGCCCCGGCCTAGTACAAAACCAAAACGCATTTTCAAAGGTAAACAACCCAAGCAAGACAAGTAACACTTTGTTACCCAAAATAGGCACGTTCTCTCGAGCAAATCGAGATCTGCTAACGTGGCCGAGCGCTCACCGCCGACCCCAATGGAAGAACTACAAGACAAGTCAAAGGCAACCAGGAAGGTGAACAATAAATCAAAGCAACCCACATGTTTTCTATAACCAATAACCGATCGGAACACGTATATGGACTTGGAGCTACATGTATTTAAATTTATGAGTATACCTTGACCAAATCTAAAGTCATATTAGATGACAATACTATTTGTTTTATAATTTACACTTTTTGCATGCTATTTATAGAATTGCCTGTACTTAAAGTGTAAGTATTATTCAGCAACATATTTTAAAATGGCAAACAAGACAGCCTACACACTAACATCAAGAAACTTGCAAAATGTTATTACCAAAATTGTGGATGATTACTTCGCGGGTAAAAAAAAAACGATTTACTCCAAATTGTCCCACATTTTGATTTTTAGGTTTAGAAATCGATATCGGAAAGACAGGAAAGTCGCATGCCTGGGGCTAAAATTCAACTACAGTTAGATTCAATGTGTGGTTCACGTTCTACACTACGTAAGATTGTATAGTCTGTCTCGATCGAAAAAAGGTTAACTGCGTAGTTCTCTCAGTGTTTCGGGTATTTATTTTTTATATTTATTTGTGTTAATAAACATAACAAACACAAAATTCCTTTATATAAATATGTTTTTCTTTCCAATTAGATTAAATATAAACACATTTAATTAACATATTATATTTAACTACCAATAGGTTCAATACCCATAGAAAGTATAATATACTCGTATTCAAAACTCAAACAATTTCAGGCATTGTTTTTAATTGAAAACATTTGAAATTTATGTGACAAAATGATAAAGTGCGTTTGCAAGGATTTCTCATTTCCATATTTACATTTGTCCAAAACGGGAAATCAACAGATGTACAACATATGAGCACGCATCGTCGTACTTAACAACAGTTATAGTCTGATCACGAAGTCGCCACTTCATGGCATCAAGTTGCTGGTCGATGTTTCTCTTCTTGATGGGTCGGGTGACTCCCTAAGAGTACTGTAGCTGTCTGACGTAGCTCAATGATTCTATTTCCTGTAGTGTTTGGGCGATGCTTTATACGGTTGGGTGCGGTTAACGAATCTCAGCATTCTATACCTACCATCTGAGTTGTTTGCTCTTCTAGGACCATATGTGTTGAAATGGTTCCATTTTTCACTCTCGCCTTCGACCCAATGTTCGGTGACATAGCGCGGTTACATCTTTTTGAAGATTTTTGGAACGAGTGTAGTTTCTTCTTTGCATCGTTTCCGTATCAACTGCATCACCCTGTCGGAGGCTACTCTAAATTGATTTCTCTCATGCATATGGTTTCCGTTGTTTCTGACGAGGATTCCTTCTCTCGTAATTGCGCATTTCCCCGTGTTTTCTGATCAGGAATTTTGAAATAAGTGAAGTTAGGGTGGTTTGTTACGGCACTCGAATATGTGTTTTATACTAGTAACGGTTATTATTTTTTTTTAAACGCATGGACGCATGGATGAAATTTTCAAATTCGAAGTTGAATTCTATAAAACACTTTATGAATCTTGCGCTGCTTAAAGTCAAGAGATAGATTCATATTTAAATAGCGCACCGTCTGCAAAAACATTATCGGATAATGACGCTCAACTATGCGCAGGCAATATATCATTAAATGAACTGACTGATGCTCTAAATTTTATGAAGTTTAACTAAAGATCCTGATCTAGACGGACAATCGAATTTTACAAAAACATTTTGGGAAAAAAATATCCCCACCTCTGTTTAACTGCATATAAGAATGGAATGCAAGCGGTGAATTATCAAGATCACAAAAAACAGTGAAGTTTCACATTACTTCACAAAAAATGTAACACCGAAATCCTAAAAAAATGTGCGCCCTATATCACTACTGAACACATACGATAAATTAATAGCAAAAGTACTAGCACCACGTTTACAGAATGTATTACCAAAATACTTAGTTTAGATCAACAAGGGTTTATAAAAAATATAATTATTGGATGCAACATACGCCAGATCCAAGATATAATCGACTATGCCGACATTTTTGACATAGATTGCGCGATAATATTTTAAGACTTCAAAAAAGCATTCGATAATGTAGAATGGAATATCATGGTAGAATAAACTAAAGAAGTTTGGTTTTAAAAAAGACTTCATTAATTGTGTCAAGACATTGAACACAAACATTTTGTCTTCAGTCACAAATAATGGCTGTTTGTCAGATTTGCTCAAAGCATCTAGGGATATTAAACAAGGATGTCCACTATCAGCGCTATTATTCATTATTGTAGCCGAGGTTCTTGCAAATAACATTAGACCAACTGACGATGTCCAAGGAATGCACATTAAATCCAAAAATACGCAAATAAAACTAACACAACTAGCCGTTGACACAACTATATTCCTTAGAGATGCCAATAAAATGCCAAACGTACTAAAAAATTGTCGATCAATTTGGAGAGGTGTCAGGTGTAAAACTTAACAAAAATAAACCAAAGGCATGTTAATTGGTAAATCTAAAATCAACTCAATTATCAAAGTACACAATGTTATATTCAAACCGACCGTGAAGGCTCATGGTGTTGTTTTTGGAATTAACCGTGATGAATGCGAACTCCTTAACTGGTGAAAAAAAATCTTATTGTCAAACCTTTATAAATGAATTTAGCAAACGAAATTTACCCATATTCGGCAAGGTAATGGTACTAAAATCATCATTGTTACCAAAGTAAGCATATAAAGTACAACACATATGTACTCCTAAAAATTACTAAACAAAATCACCTCAATGCTTTTCAAGTTTTTATGGAATAAGAAACCTGAAAAAATAAAGCGATCAATATTAATTGGCAAGAAACTTGAAGGTGGTATAGATTTGCCTTACTTTGAAGTTTATTCAACATGTTTAACAATGAAATGAATTAAACAATTATGTCATAACGATGAGGCAAACTGGAACATTATCATCAAGCTATTTATAAACCAATTTGGGAATGACCAATTAGTCTTTAAAATGAACCTAGATTCGTAAAAATCATTATCTTGTGTCAAACAGAAAATTCCACCTTTCTACACAGGCCTTATTTACAACCACATTGAATTAAACAAAATAAAACCGAAATCAAATCCTGGATCTTTTATTTTAAGTGAAATATGATTCACAGTCTATAACGCGTATATGAAAAGTGAAAGACGAACAAGTCAAGTAGATATGTCTAGCATTGTCCTAGACGGTCTACTGATATTGGCAAAAACATAACAAAACAAGTGAGACTAACCACACGTTTCAAATCTCGTTCCTCATCAAACTATCTCTTTTTGTTGTTGTTCGTTTTTGTTTTTTTTTTGGGGGGGGGGAGGGTTTACATCCCAAACCAACTACGCAAACTTAACCGACCGATATTATTCCATCTCGCTTTTGCTGTGAATGCTGTCTTATGTCGATGTTACCCTGTTTACCGTTACCTTTACATTGCTATAATACATACATCGCAGTTCCCTACGTTTCCTCGTAGAGCTTACTCAACGATGTATTTTGTTCATGTAATTTGGTGTTGTATTTTCCCTTTAATCCATCTATACGCAGTTGTTGTTTTTTCTGCTATACCATGTTGTTTTTTACCTATTCACATACTACTCTGTCTTTGTTTCCTGTTTTAGCAGCAATATGTTGTTTCTAAAATAATCATCAGAAATGTTGTCATACCTCGCGTTATAATGTTCAAGACATTTTGCTATGTATTTGTGCTTTGTTTTCTAAGGTATGCTAAAGTGAATTTGAAGCTTAAGCATACGCTCGCTACTACTTCCAAACGTGATGTTAAACTTGATGTGTACAACTTTCTGTTCCTGTTGTTTTGTTTGCGAAACAGAAGCAAATTTATAAATCTCACGCAATGTTTCGCACTGTGCAAATTGTTAAAAAGTGTGAAAATGCGTTATTTGTAAACGCCGAACCATTTATTTATATTGGTTAGAAGAATGTATCGCTTGTGCTTACCTTTATATGCATGTTAATATTAATATCGTCAATGTTTATTATGTACATGTATATTGTTAAATAAATAAAAGCATTGCAACCTAAAAAAAAGAAATAAAGAAAAACATAAAACCATGAATATATTAATTAATGAAGAAATACCAAAAAAAAATATATATATATATATAAAGAAATAAATAAATTGAAATCACTGATAACTATACAGAAAATGTGCACATCAAAGTGAACAAAGTAGCGAAAATACGCTCTGCAAGAAATTTGTAACTGATAATGGCTTGCGTTAATAACGAGCAGCAATCGAATTTCACGTAAGCTTCAGATCATTTCGATGTCTCAACGCACAACCCTTAAATATCGTAATAATCCGACGAAAACAGATGGCGGATATAGTGCGACAAAATAAAAGATAAATTGCCTTAACATGTATTGTATCTTTCCTCTCATATCAAAATCTAGCAACAAAACAAAAAATAAAGGAGCCTTACCCCGCGGGAACGGTAATGTGTTTTTGGCGGGAAGGCACTTTACTTGACTGACCCGTGCTGCAATTTATAAGTGATTAAATGCCCGAGATGACCCCGATATACCAACTTTTGAAGTTATCATTATGGTAAAGACAGTATAAGATAATAAAACATTATCATTGGATGGTTGTAAATACATAAAGACTGAATGAACGGTTATTGATTCGTGCCTTGGTTTGCGATTCGCGTCTACCCCCATGGGAGCTTGCAAAACCAGTAGTTACGGAAGTAAAAATCTCTTTCCAACTTCCGGTCGACTATTTTTCCCGTTTTACGGACACATGCTCTGAAAATGATGTCAACCTACGGATTGAGTTCGAGTTCCGCTACTCTAAACAATAAGTAGAATTCATTGATACGGTGACGTCCATCCGAATCAGCAGCCTAAGACCCGACCTGTACCGGTACTTCAAGCCAACTGAATGGCAACTATACCTGCACAAGAAATCGTAGCATATCGCATCGACAAAGACGTTTTTCCATATGGCATTGGTGGATTACGTTATTTTTCTGAACATGCCTATTTTACGATGAACAAACTTTTTTTGAATAAAACAGCGATTGATGTAAAGAGGGCACAATGGCATAATTTTAAAGACCAATATACAGATGGTCGATCGGAAGAATCGGGAAGACCTGTTACGTAGCAAGGCACCTACAGAACGCTCTTCAAGAGTACCGCTCGTAACAAAATATCGGCTTCACAATCCAAAAACAAGTACCGGCAATGCCCACATCGGATCACATGTTATTCCGTTCCCGGACCGTCCATGGTTGGTACGTAGAAGATACTGTAACTATTTAAGTGGCTAAATATGACCCAGCCGTGCGGCTCACAGTATTGTGCAATCTCTCCGTACATTTGCGAGGCATGTGAGTTCACCGATGCAACTGGCAACACTAATGCTCTGGATAAAGAAGTTACCCGCAAATCAACCAATGTAGTGTACAAGATGTATTGTGCCCGTTGCATATGAGTTTTATATGTATGAGATACAACAACCACCATAACTACTGAATCTCTCCCGCATTTGCTTAGCGTTGGAGCGCACGATTACGCAATACCACGCCGTAAATGACTTACGAACAATTCGGCTGGAGAAGTGAATTTGGACCGAAGAATGCGTAAAAAACATGGAGCAATTATGGAAATTCAAGTTGAGAACGTTTTAATCTTTAATATTCCAAAACAAAAATAAGCAAATGTAAGAACTCATTATTATTTCTAAGAACAAGCACCATGTGAATGTTTAATAACTGTTTAAAGAACACTTACTCGAATAAACTCGTATTGTCGTACATCAGATATTCGAGTATAATAGAATCACATCAGATGTTTAAAGTGGAATATTACAGTAAAATCATGTATCTTTACTTAAATATATACACAGGGACTCTTCGCACCCGGAGTCTACAAAAAAAGCAATACCATATGGTCTGGGTGTGCGTGCGAAAAGAATTTGTTCAGAGGAGGTTGCCTACCGGAAGCACAGACAGGCGGTGAAAGCACAGCTCGTAAACCGTGGATATGACGGAGAGTTTGTAGAGACCGAATTAATAAAGGTCGACAATAAAAAGAGAGAGGACCTTCTACGCGAAAAGAAAAACTCGGAACGTAATACGAGGATTCCGCTCGTGATTACGTTTTCGCGCGCACTACCGAACATCGGCCGTATCATCCGCAGACACCTACACACGATGCACACGTCTGATCGAATGAAGGAAGTGTTCCTTCAGCCCCCATTAGTACACTTCAGAAGGGATTGCAACCTGCAAGACATCCTAGTACACAAGAAACACAATTGGATGTTCTTCCGGGAGCCCAACATGAGCGGGCGCTGCCATTTGCCCGTACATGATGACGGCGGACTACTTCACAGATCCCAGAGGCAGAAAGTACAGCGTGAGAAACAATGTTGATTGCAAATCATCCAATGTTGTGTACGCGGTCAACTTTCGTCGCTGTCGCAATAACGTGTATGTGGGAGAGACCGGCGGACCTTTGTACCAGCGACATCTGTTGAATCTGTCGCGTATTCACACACAGCACAGTGACCCGGTAGCTGAACATTTCTACACAGACGGACAATCCAAGGATGATTTTCAAATACTGGGACTTGAAAAACTAAACGGGTCGGACGAGTATCGCAATACCATTGAGCAATTATGGAAGGCAAAACTAAGGACATACCGACCATATGGCATCAACGTGCAAGAATAAACAGACATGAAAGGGCGCGAAAACAACGTTGACGCCGGAAATGCACGACGTCATATCCGTACATATTTGAAACAGCTTGAAATAAAAAATGGCCGCTGATGAAGACAGTGAGGTCGAAAGCTTCGGCATAAAATAAATACAGCGTTTTTGCTTAAATAATACAAGGCTTATAGAGACTTTGTTATATGTATATATATATATATATATATATATATATATATATTTATTTATTTATTTATTTATATATAAACATTGAACATATATGTAATATTGACAAGTAACGTGTAAGCTTACTTCTTTGTTATGCTGACAAAAACTGCTACAGTGATGACAACCAACACAACGACACCGAGCCCTATGCCGATGTACAAAAATGTCGACGAGTGCGTAGTCGATGAGGCAGTTGATTGCACATCCGGCGCTTGAGATATTGACGCCTCTACATGTATATTAGAAAAACACGCAGTTTATTCGGAGCATGAAAGTGGTACCATTAACATTTCATATGGCAAATCATTCTCTCTCAGGCGTGACCATTTCCTGTCTAAATAACACGTTTGCGTTTCTTATTGTACAAGTGTTACTAAAATTAAAAATGTGTAACAACCCAACAGAGGAACGATTACAAATGAAAGCAGCTGCTGTATAAGTAACAGATCCCATAATCGACGGTTTATGGCGAATACAGTCGGTTTATAAGGGAATCACATCAAGGCATGGTTGTTGTTATTTCGTCATTAAGGGATTGCTGTTCACATTAATTGTTTTCATGTAAAGGGCATTTGAATATTGAATATCTAAACGTATTATTTTGAAACCTAGTAACGGGACTGAAGGGTTTGGTAAGTGAACACAAATATTGATTTCGACAATTTGGCCATTAAAAAAGAACGTTAGCAAAACATTTGGTATATCTGTTTTCGTATTGTTTAATTGTGTTACTACGTTATTGCAATCAACACTGTTAATGTGGATTCAATTAATGTGAAATCCAAAAAATATGCTCAAATAATTAATGCCAATTAATGCCTACGTTGCTGTATACTATGTTTGCGTTCAAACATACATTTTCACATGGACGACTAAAATTTAAAAAAATCAGAGTACGAGGGTATTACATGCAGACGCTACCTTTATTTTTATTAACCTATCTGATATATATATTGTATGATTGTGTTTTTCTTTCAAAATGATTATTTTACAACTTACTTTCATTACACGCTATTCCTTTCCATCCGTCTTCACAGACCCCATTTTCACATACACCCGTAACACTGTCGCATGGGCCCACATGGCAACGACATTGCTGTGAACAGTTTACACTGTAACTTCCAAGTGGGCAGTCTGAAAACAAAAGCGTGGTATGTATTCATTATTTGATAGTAAGTATATGCACCACGAATTAGAGAAAAGGTTTTCACGATTTTTTTAACAAATGTACAGCAAATTGTGTAACCTAAAGAAAAGATCTAAATGCTATATGCGGGTCAAAACTTGTATTCAGTAATCAAGTAATAAAGCAACGTCAAAAAAGGTAGATAAATACGTGTTTTAGATAACCAAACAATGTATATTTTTTATTGATTGATTTATTAATTCATTTGTGATGAAGTCCAGAATTTTATTTAGAACATGTAGAAAAAAATAATTAATGACACTCAAAAGGCAGCAGTCTAAATAATGTAATCAAGTAATAAAGCAACGTCAAAAGGGTAGATAAATACGTGTTTGAGATAACCAAACAATAAATAAATAATTAATAAATAATATTTATTTATTTATTTTATTTATTATTTATTTATTTATTTGTTTGAAGTCCAGATTTGTATTTAGAACATGTAGAAAAAATATTAATGACACTCAAAAGGCAGCAGTCTTATAATGATTCCTACCTTGTACAGAGAATTTATACGTCAGATAGAAACCCCTTGCAATAGTGACTGAGTCTGTGAAAAAGAAAATACAGACAGAGTTTGATTGCGACTTAAATCCTACAGGTGGCGCTGTCCCACAGTACTTTCCAATTGACAGAGAGGAGGCATTAGGTCCGTTGAAGAGCTCCAGGTAGTCATTTCTGCACAGGTCGTGGGACTCCATTACAAAGTCTGTAAAGTTCAACTGAAAACACAACAGGCAAGTAATTTAGAATGAATGTATGGGGATGAAAGTTTTGTTCCTGTAATACACATTGAAGCTTCGATTACACATTAAAAAGTACTAATTTCAAATGTAACACTGTTATAATAATGAATACTCTTATATGGATCTTAAATTTCAAATGTTAGGTGAATATGATCCGGTATTTTTATTCAAATACATACACACATTTATTAAATGCTTATTTTAAGTTTTGGTTATTAATTAAACCATTATAAAAATGCCAAGTATGCACATGTATCCGGCTTCCCTCGGGTGCGTTTATGACCCAGGTACATCGCTCATTGTTGTTGTAATCGGACGGGAAGTTGGGGCTCGTGATAAAGCCAATCGGATCTGTTAGGACCCCTCCACACTCTGTAAAAGTACGTTATATAAAATGCTGAAATAAAATTGAATTAGCATTTGTAATATTCAAAGTAAAATTCCATTAACCCATTTATGCCTAGCGTCTAGAAAAAAGACCTTGGCAAACAGCGAAGACTCTGATGAGACGCCGCATCATGCGGCGTCTCTTCGGGGTCTGCGCTGTTTGCTTAAATAATTTTCTGTAAAAAATATTCTAAATATAGAAATAAATATACTAGACATCCCTAATTTTGGAAATAAATTGATCCAATTTAGAAGGATGGGAGAGTCCATTAGGCATAAATGGGTTAAACCCAGTATTTATTAATATAACTTGAGTTTTATATTTGTATATATTCACTAAATTCAGTTAAATTTATTATACAAACATAATAGTTTTCATAATAAACATTAATACTGTTGGTGTGATTTATATTTCAATAACTATTATTTATAGGCGCTAGTAAACAAAGAAGTTTAATGACTTTTATTTCAATTAATGTGTAAATCATTGTTCCAATATCATTTTATTAATTAAGCAAGCCTGTCTTTGTAAGTTCGTCTTTCATGTGCAATTACGTCATATCAATTAATAATGTTAATAAACACATCCAATTTTTGCTTTAAAATACATTTTGAAAACCATGATTGACATGGATATTGATTATACTTTTGAAAATGAAACTTAGGGGAGAATAACTTATTACAAATGTTCAAATTCTAAACATAACTTTGTAACACAATCAAAAGTAACAGTCTGGCGTAGGTGAGAAAAACAAACATGAATATTGTTATTTGTTTTGTTTTTGTTACCTGTTGAACTGTTCGAGGTCAATGGCCACTTGCGATTGTGAAGTCTGACACCAACAACGTTTTATAAATTCATAGTTTGATAGTCTATGCATGCATCACGCTTGTGTAGTGCGACAAACAATAACATAGACAGTTTTACTTTATTGCGCGGGCCACACTGTATACCAGCCAGTCATTTAATTTAACATGATGCTAGCTGTAAATCTATTAAGCTCCATAATCTCATCGGCCTATCAGCTTGTATGCAGCCATCTTCACGCTGTCACATGGAGATGTATTCATATGGAGATGTGAACTTGTCACAGATCAATAATGACAATCAAGCATTGTAGCAAATTAGACAGCATTAATGGTTTGTTTTAATTTAGAGAAAATGAGTGTCATATTTTATAAAAATGCTTTACACATTGTATAAACAATAGCAAAATCTTCAACGTGCTATGCCCCATTAATATTAATTCAGTTATCAGGTATTGAAGCCAACTTTCTACGAATTCGGCATCCCCCAAATTGAATAAAATTCATTTCAAAATACTTACATGAACTAATATTTTGTTTTAACAATTTAAAACATACGGATATAATAATTGAGAAAACAGGCGGGAAAATACACCTTTGAGATCGAAAAACTGTGCTTACAAAACTATAATTACATGAATGAACTGTCAAGTTATATTGTAATCGCGACCCTTGCATCCCGCGAACCGCGATGCAACGATATGTGCAGGGCTCGCGCTTATGTCGCCATTTTAGCGAATTACGTAAATATTGAATGTTACTCTTAACAAGACTGATTTGCGAAAATGATAGTGTCCACTGTGATACCAATGAATGATGTTTTCGGGTATTCGTGTGCAATAAATAGGCTTATATATACATTGGATCGAAATCACATAATTATGTAATTCTTTATTGAGTACATATAATTTCGATCGGCCTTTATAAATACAAACTTATCTCCAATATTTAACCAAGCGCTTTCCCAATGCATATTAAAATGATAATAAAACATTATCTTTAAACAAATCCATTCTCTCGTAACCTTAAATACTCCTGACATAATTCGTAGAAACATTTTCTGTAAAAATTGTGTCAGATACTTTTACTACAATAAACTTATTTGAAATATTAATTACACGTGACCTTAGTGTTCATTTTTTGCATTACGACATACTTCGTTCATCTGAAAGTGCCTTTTCTTTGGATTGTTTGACGATGGTCTGTAATATTTTTTTTAATTATAAAACCTCATTTAAGTACCATAAATGTTGTTTTGAGATAGACGTACGCAAAGAAATATGCTTAACGATTATATATATGTGGGTATATCAGACTTTCCGTAAATATACATATGCGATCTTCTCGTATGACGGGCTTTAAAATATTTACTTGGATGTAATGGAAAAAAGTTCAAACTTTACTATTTACAACTGTGTCAGTAAATAATATAGAGGATATTTCTTGAATTCGTTGGATTATCGATTTTAATTCACGAGTGATCATAGAAAATAATATTTTCACGAGTGGCGCAACCACGAATGAAAAAATATATTTTCTATGATCACGATTGAACTAAAATCGATATTCCGCCAAATCAAACACATTTTCATTTTATTTTATGATTTTATCACCGTTTCTATATATTGTTAAAGAGTTTAAGTAAAGAATTTCGCTACACAAAAAATGACGTCATTTCACAGTAAACAGTGACAATTATCGATAATTTTTACTGTTAATTTTCACTGTTTGAAACAGTGAAATTATCAGTTTTAATTCACGGATATTTCTCTATAAACCACAGGAAAACATAAAATAAACATTTATCATCAAATTCATGTTATTATTTTACAAATTTTGAGAAAGTGAATAATTCTTTGAAATTTAGAATATTTATAGAATTGATTGCTAAATAACAATGTCGTTCATACTAAAATGTTATCATACCATTGGTCAATAAAAGGAATGACAAAAGTAAATGTAAACGTAAGAAATTAAGACGCATTGTAATAATATGCAAAACTGTGAAGATGGAAAATTAGCCGGGCTCCAAAGATTACCGGACATGACTGTATTTAATCAGTTACATTCAGTGACGTAACAACGGCCAGTGGAGTCCTTCAAGATGCGCATTGATTATTGCGACAATTAGCATCAAGATGGTACCAGATTATGTAGTCGAGGCGTAATATAGAGGTGCAGCCATACCCAACTGTGCTGTGCATGAATTGCATGATGTTACCATTTAACACATATTCTTATACATGTGTGAACGCTCCGTTTGCATATTTGTATTTTATTAAGCAAATGCTCCGAAATGTTTTGTAACTTGTGTTGAATGTATGCCGTTTTACAATAAACAATACTTAAAAAGTGTCCAGTTTCCATTATGTCAAAATCGTTGTTTAAATTGCATTCATTTAATTCAACAGCGTGTTTTGGTACGTATACGTTCTGTTCTGTGCAAAACTCTTTTAATAATTAACACTGTGTATGAGGTTTGCATTTAGCCTCTTAAATACTTGGTCCAAATTAATACCAAAATCACTGTAAAATGATTTCACATGTAAGAATCTAAAGAGGTCAACATGTCGCAAGTTTTCTAGATTTTATATTCTGACGTAATTAATAAATATGAGATATTTGTATTATGTTCGCTTTTTTACTTTAATAGCGATTGATAACTTACTGTCATTACACGATATTCCTCTCCATCCTTCTTTACAACCCCTATTTCCACATGCACCTGTGACAATGTCGCATGGACCAACACGGCAATGGCATTGCTTGGTACAGTTTAAGCTGTAGCTTCCAAGTGGGCAGTCTTAAAACAAATAATTGACAGGTTTGTTAACCTGCATGACATGTTTGTCGGTTTTCAATGGAATAGCATTTAAAATAAGCGGTTGTACGTAACTTAAAAATCGTTGTTCCCATTACATTGTATTTCATAAGGTTATGAGTGTTTGTAAGTTTTATATTTCATGTGCAATTAAGTCATAGAAATCAACGTTGTTTATTTGAATATTATTCATTTGCTTACATAATTAATCAGAATCAATCTTGACTGTGCAGTATATTATATATGTGGCATTGCTTGGAACAGTTTACGCTGTAACTTCCATGTGGGCAGACTGTCAAATATAGTACCCAATAAGTTTGTTAACTATGTATAGTATACGTTAACAATATTGTATCGATGTAAACATTGGATAGCTAAAGTATTGTTCTGTGCTGTTATGTTCTGTTCGAACAACCAAAGAGGTTATGTAATTATGATTGGATAGTACGTAAATGTATCTCCCTTGTGTTGAGCGACAAAACATTGCATTCGTTCCAAACATCAAACATCACCAATTTTACTTAATTGCACGGGCCACCCATGACAAAATCCTGTCTTTGAATTTGACAAACTGATAGCTGTCATTCTGGTCCATAATTTTATCAGCCAAGGCAGCCAAATATAAGATTTTTGCATGTAGATATATGCATTTCTGGACTGATCACAGATAAATACTGACCTATTGTATAGAGATATAAACATTATTAAAGATATGTTTTAATTTAGAGAAGATGTTTGTCAGTTTTCATAAAAATGCACATCTCGAGCATGTAAACAACGTCGAAGATATATATATATATATATAAATATAGAAAAGGTCTGACATATTTTATATAAAAATGTACTACATATCAAACAAATCAAAAGAGCCCACTTGAATGATTAATTACATAACACTATATTTGATTGATAAGCGTTGAATTATTAAATATTTTTTGCACTATAACAGTACACACATCAGCAGTAGAATGGTCAGAGACAAAGCTATCAAAACAAAATTTGAACATCGTAATCTTCAGCAAAATGTTTAGTTTGTTGTTTTGCTTCTGTTTATAAATTTAAACATGTTTTATATTCGAACCATAATATTTTTCACGATAATCACATTGACAATTTGCTGAAATAAATATTTTTATTTTTGTCAGAATGTACAACATAAAAACTCACAGTGAAAGTACAAAAGCAAATTAACATATAAGAATACACCTTAAGTATGTTTTAATATCAATTTACCAATTTAAACATTTCGGGATTGGTTCTATGCGTGTTGTATGTTTGTAAAGATTCGTAAATTATGAATAATCAAGTAGTGTTCTAATTTGATTACAAGTTACACATGTTCAATGTTAATATAAGTCATGTGATATTATATGTATGCGCCATATTATATTCCATATTACATTCCCTCTAGAATCTTCTTTTCAGAAACAGTGCTGCAATATATCACAATGCGGTTTCAGTAAAATACCATACATAAATATATTAGTATGTATGTTCCTTTTTCCTAGTTTCTTATTCCTTATTCAAGCTAAACAAATTTGATAAAATCGTTTTACGGATAAATAATACTAAGGAATCGAAAGAAAATCAAAACACACCCAAACGTCGTTTGACTTGTGAATTAATTTACAAATGGAGAGTACGGAACCCGTTTTATGTTCATATCCTAACCGAATTAGCAAATAATTTAAAGATGTGTAACTAAATCATTGAATAACACCCAATTAATATGACAGACGAATCCAATTCATGTATGAAAGTGAATGACAAACAAGTACAATAATTTGTGTTAATGATGTGTTTTAAATAATAATTGCATTACATTGTGCAGGGTTTAATTCAATTATAACACACATTATGTTTTCTTGACTAAACAAAGTTCCATATAATTTATTCAAACCGAATAAGGAACCGGTATGTGTTACTTAAAAGTAAATTAAAATGGACAAAGGCGTACTTCATATCAATGTAAAAGATATATTTGGTATAAATATTTAGTTTTGTTTTATTTAAAATATGTATAGCCAAAAAGTTCGAGGTAATACTTTGGAATTATAACAAAGTTCTGTTTTTACGATTGCTTAAAAGAATATGAAACTATTTATTGAGCTATCTTCGGCAAAGGGCTTGTCACCATCGAGGCCAGGGACCGTGTGTAGGTTATGATATGTCAAGGTCCAAGGTCGCCGGATAAACCATTTGCCGGAAAGCATAAGAACAACATGCGTTGTTGGACAATGCGCGCGCAATAAATGAAGAAAACACAATATTTGAGTGCGTCTGAACACATATGTTTCGTTATTAAAATTAAATGAATATATAGAGGCAATTTGATAAAACTTGCCTGTGTAATAGAGGAACGTTGAAGACCTTTCGACATGTAATAATACTTATACTGAGCATTAGTTACTCAAATGGTGGGTTCGGTTCCGAGATTTTTTTGCATGTGGCATGTATAGAATAAAGTCATTGACTGTGCACCTAAATAAGAACTCTTGATTAAGGAATTCCAAAATACTAACTGCATTCTCGGTGTAACTTAACAGACAGGAAAATAGTTGTTACATTTATTTATTATAATGTTATAAGATCATCAGCTACTTCAGGGAGTGGGTCCTATCAAGAATTAATTTATCTGTTGTTGCAAGTTTTCTACATAAAGCACTGTTCATGATTCACAGCCTATTTTGGATCTATTCAATGTACTTTGGATCACGTGACGAAACACACAATCATAAAGTTGGATAAATTATTAAAGCAAGTTTTTAGTTCTCAAACCACGCCAACACTGAATAAGGACATTCATCGTAATATATTTGATATAAGTGGGCCCTCTGATAGACTCAGTCATTTATCCCAAATAACAGACACAAAACTGTTAAATATATTGTTAAAACTTAGCTACATCATTCAATTATATGGGATTGTGTGTGTAAACAGTTTTACTTATGATTTTGTTTTCTTAGATGTGAGCTTCCCCCCATCCGCCCCAAAAAAATGTATGGTAAATGTTTTGTATGCGTCTATAACTGTACTTTGCTAATATTTGCAAATGACCCATTATGAAAACATAGATAGTAAAAGTACGATAACAGATTCAAACACATTTAATGTCAACACTATAGCTTTTTCATTTTTCATTGTATCAAATATATTTCTTATACTTTGTTTTGCCCAATTTTAACCTAAAACACTGGAAAACATTACTGCCTATGCATGCGCTAATACAAAATGCAGTTCAGGGCTTAAATAAATATTGCAATTAAATAAGAGTAGTGTCATTGATTCAATGCTATATACATGTTTATTTTATTAGTTTTGCGCTAGTTAAATAAAATATAATAATACTGTTCTGTAGAAACTCACCGCAATTTACTCCGACATCTTCGTTATGATCGCAATCGTTCACACCCCAGTTATTGGCTTGGCAGTTGGACAAACTCGTCTCAGAACCGTTACATCGCACTTCATCAAGCCATATTGGACCGGGACCCCTTCCAAAAGCTGCCGATTTCAGGACCGCGGGTTGGATACTACAAAAAGAGCAGTCTTATCGAAACAACTCGACAAAGCTGGCTTAATGTTTTACATTATTACTTATTTCCAAAACAATGTTAAAAGCAGATCAATATGTACCTGATTTCCTAAGCAAGCATTGTTAAAAAAATAAATAAAGTACTTGCCGTCTATGCGGAATTTTGCTTATTAAGATCACTGACAGAAACTAAGCCAGTGGACACAATTTTATAGTTACACTTTTACTTTGTTTTATCGAGGTTTTACAGAAAATCGATATGATTATGACGCCAAACGCGTTTGTTAAACTCAAGAGATATGAGCTCGTGCTTATTCAATTCAGTCATTGATTAATATACTTATCGGTTAGATCAATGTTAATTGTTCATTGAATGTGATAATGGAAAGACATTCAAAATTAGTATTAACTGCAGTTGGAATCAAATATTAAACCGCTGATTAATATCAAATCTGAAATATATATGACGTCAGTTTGAACACTGAATTATCATAAATTCAACGTAGGAACTAGGTTCAGTACATGTCCGAGGTGGGGCCGCGATTAGACAAACATCGACGGAGCTTTAGCTATCGGGAAACTACGTCCATTGAAGACGGTATTTAGTGCTTGTTGGCTGTTAATTGTTTAGATATTCATAACATACCATAACACATATGTTATTCACTTCAGCATAGTATAACTCATCGTGATAAAAACAATCATACTATTAGACATTAGACATTCATACATACACGACATAATGAGTAATTAAGATATTCAATAATTAAATATCTGGACCATCAAATGGAAATCATATAATTAGATAACAATTTGAGTTTTCTATAACTTGTATAATAATTTTTTTTTGCTTTTCATAGCCGGTCTTTTTTATTTCGTGTATGATGTGTTTTTCCTTCATTGTATTGTGCCATCAGAAAATCACCATCCTGTCGATACGATTAAAACCTGACCATTGACCATTTGTTAAATTGTAAACCATTGAAAACGTATTCCAAAGCGGTATTAATCATTGGTGGTTGTTTTCGACATTTGTGTTTGTTTTGTTTTCTTAATGAATAGCAAAAGCAAATTATGTGTTTCCTACATTTTACGCAACACGTATATCGGAAACCCAATCGCTTAAATTGTTCACCATGAAAACATTGGGCTAAATACAATTCATCATACATCGGGTATAAACTTTATAAAAATGTAACACACCCAGTGAATCCCAGCAAGCGACATACAACTTTTGCTGCTAAAATGTTAAAATCGTCATCACAGACCGTTCCCCAAGTGTTGTTGTAGAACACCTCGAGACGCCCCCGATTAAACCTGGATCCATTTACTAGTCGAATATCCAGGCCTGAAACAGAACAACATGCATCACTCGGACGTCACAAGGCGAATAGCAAGTGTTATTTTACAGATAAGGGCAATAGTGATTCCAAAGGTCGATCCAGAGCTTTGCGTTGTATTTGGCCTACACTACTCTTGAATTTGGAATTCCAAATCATCAACTGCATCCTCGATGTGACTCAATATAGATAAAAATATGTTCATATGTATTGATTATAATGGAATCAGATGTTCAGCTACTTAACAGGCTAGATGTTATAACACTTTAATTCTCTGTTCTTGCACAACCCACAAACATAGCACTATACATGACCCAACTAGATTATTTCGGATCAATTCAAGGTTCTCTGGAATACGTGACAAAATCACACAATTAATAAGGACGATATTATTTTAATCACGCTTAAAGTTCATTAACCCCTATTAAACTATATAATGAGCATAAACGCTAGTTTATTTGGTCGCACAAGCAGTCGCTTACCTCAAACAAACATCAATATCATAATCGTTATACTGTTTATTTTTATCTTCTTAAATATAGAGGCATTGTTTCATTTGTTTTATTTAATCTGTTATGAAAGTTTCTAAAAAAAGCTATTTTGTTGCAAATTTATAATTGGTGCTTGTATGGTTAATTGTATATGTTTGAAATCGACCCATAATGAAAAAACAGTTAGTTGAATTACGATAAAGTATTTTTACATTAGCATTGTTATATTGTTATGTCAAAACAATTTACCTTAAACACAAAACAAAAGTTATTAAATAAAAATTAAGATAAAACCAAACAAATATTGATGTTAAAACGTTAAGTGTATTACGTGTATTTTATGTAAATTTGATTTTTATATGATACATAACTACCCAGGATATAGAACCCAGTAAATGACTTTATTATATTTGTCATTTTATTCAAGTATGCTTTGCTTATAAATAGTTGTTTTTTTAACTGCGTATTATTAATGTGTTATATTGTCATAAGTAAAATACTATTAATACATTACCGCTCAAAATATTTGAAGTTTGTATAATATAATTAATGAGTTTACAATTAACATAATGAGTTACAAAAATAAAAGGATTATATAGTGGTAGTGAGAATATACAAAACCCAATTATACATCGACAATATAATAATACAAAATAAAGTATATAGAAAAGGACCTGAAAGCACCAGAAGGATAAATTCAGTTATGAATGCTATAAAAGCGCGTATATTTATTGGCATGTGGCTTGCAATTTGAAACAAACCTCGATCACATATCACGAAAGTTACAATACAAGAAACATTTTCAAGTAACTCAGTTCAAGAGCGACTGGTGCCCGGTCTTCAAATTTGATATGATACTAGACACTAAACTATTCACAGCATAACGGGAAAATATTCAAATTGTATATTAATAACATTAAATATCAAATAAATATTATTCTTATCATTTATAAGACACTTTCCATGAATAGTGCGGGTAATTATGCTTACTTATCCACAAAACAGGGACAAAAATCTCCCAGATGAGTAAAAATATACATTTTCAGATCTTGGTCTATTTTATCACTTAATTATAGCGGTCTTAGAGTTACAATGTGCATGCATCTTATTCATATTGTACTAATGATTTGATGTAAAACACTGTAACATATGTATAGGCGTCATAAAAAATGTTCCACATGTCTAAGAGTTTGTTAGTGATTAAAATATACGAGTAAAATCCGAATAGTGTCATATCGTAATCTTGATTAGTATCGCTCAAATAATTATATTGGGAATTCAAGAAGCGTCCGCTATAATTTGACATAACCAATCGTTAAGGTATTTGTTTGTATAATCTATCCATTGCATGTTTAAATATCAACGCGTTAATATATGTATATAGACTCTAAAACTCAACATAAGTGACAAAAAGAAACGGCCCAAAAGTAAACTTTTTTTCAGTGCACTATTGAGCTCATTAGCACTTTATCCGTTAAAACCAGCAATGCTTGTAAAGCATAAGTAAATAACCCCCAAACAATTCATCAAAATTTTTAAATCGATGGTTAACAAGATAAAAAAAAACAATATACAATTTCCGAAACAAAAACGAAAAAAACGTGGCCATATTATGTCAGTATTACTTAAGAGCTTAATGGCAAAAAATGTATTCCACAAAGTTACAAGGACGCATTAACAGCCAAAGGTTGTTTTTAAGCATCGGTCTTAAATATATATGTATAAAATAATCTTAAGTTTCAATGAAAATCTTAAACATCTTTGATAAATGTATCCAGTGTAAAATACATCGACTAAAAACTTACTATTCATTCGTCGCTTTTATTTTATGCTTTTCGGTGGTTTATCGATATTCCACCGAATCCAATAAATATCCTCTATGTATTCCTACACGCATTAAGCAGATCATCAAAAATTGGTAATATATTATAAATATATCAAATATGTTTATCGAGAAAAACTCAAATTGAAACTGTTGGAATTGTTAAGTTTAAACATATTAGTCGGGACCGACATTTCTATTCCATTATACACTGCAATCTTAAATGTTCGCAAAAATGATTTGTCAAACTACTAGTTCCGGGCAAAATGTTTTATTCATACAAGTATGCATAATAATTATATGCATATTCGATAACGAAAGGACGTTCAGGTTTAAAATAAAACTTATTTAACGAGAGTAGTTTCAATAGATTCAATAATAAAATCATAGTTTTCATCATTGTTTCGCTCTATTCATAAAACATAATAAAATAATATTATAGAAGCTCACCACAATCCACTCCGACATCTTTCGCATGATTACAGTTGTGCTCGCCCCATTTATTTGTCTGGCAGTAGGACAAACTCCACTCATCACCGTCGCATCTCACATCATCCAGCAATATTGGTACCGGTACCCTGTCCATAAGTGGCTCCATGCTTGGCTTCGGCTGTGATCAAGTTTCTACCAAAAGCGTAGTCTTTTAATTAAGTAAATTGACACAGCAGGCTTAGGTTGTCTTATTATCACTTAATTTCAAGAAAATATTATAATCCGGCCTCTATGTAACTGAAATTATTCGCGAGCCTTCTTTAAATGTTTTAAGTGCAGGTCTTGCGGATCTGCGCTTTTAGAGGTCACAAAGGTGGAATAAACTAGTAGACACAACTATATGGCCTCGCTGTTCGGTTATTGTTTGATGGTTTTACAGATACTCGATGGGATAATGCAGCCAACGTAGTATTAACCTTTACAATATTGGCTTGTAATTGATAAGCAGTCATTGATTTATATACTTATTGATTAGATCAATGTTATGGCTTTGGTTAAAGTAGTAGAAAGGAATGATACCACCGATATTGGTATATACTGAAAAAAATATAAATTTCATTATCAAAAGATCTTTCTTATCAAAAAATCATATACATGGTCCGTTAGAAATAGTAATTATACAAGGAGCTTTGCCGTTTTAGAGATGTAGATTTTCTAACCGATATCTCTATATACATATCATGAACACTTAGCCCCAGAAGGATGATTTCAACAAACTTTGAAGAAGACTAGCATACATTGCTTCATGC
Organism: Dreissena polymorpha; assembly: GCF_020536995.1. Classification (NCBI taxonomy): domain Eukaryota; kingdom Metazoa; phylum Mollusca; class Bivalvia; order Myida; family Dreissenidae; genus Dreissena; species Dreissena polymorpha. The sequence continues at coordinate 120,261,778 of NC_068357.1, forward strand.
AAAATATAAAATGTATGGACCTTTCGGTTCCAAAGTGGCAACTTTTAAATTTCTACTTTTTAACTCTATTTTCGGGTCCAATGGCAAACCTGAACGATTTTAACCACTGTTTAAGACTGCACGCGGTTAAGAAGAATATGTCGTTTAAAGCAAATTGTTGACGACACACAACACATGACACAGGATAACGCATGAGGGACACCCACTATAATAACTCGCCATGAAAAATTAATGCTTATGTGAGCTGCCAACAAGATTATCCGATGCCAAGATTCAACTAAATAGTAATATTACAAACCCCGTGAATCCAAGCATGCGACAAACAACTGTTGCTGCTAAAGTGTCGAAGTCGTCATCACAGACTGTACCCCATGCGTTATTGTAAAAAACCTCGAGACGCCCCTCGCTTGGTCTGGACCCATTTACTAGTCGAATATTCAGGCCTGGAACAGGAGATAACGTATCATAATGATGTCGCAAGGAAGATCTTTAGAGACTCTAATGTTGGTGGTTGTGAGCTTTGTTTCACATGTGGCATACTCGATAGTGCAAAGCACTATTATAGAAGGCAGTTATTGACTTTTAAATTATACAATATGTTATCATTGCCTTAGGAATTCCAAAACTCTGACTGCATTATCGGTGTGATTTAATATACATTAAATTATTTTTAAATTTATCGACCACAATTTAATCAGTAAATCAGCTACTTAAACTATTTGTTGCTATCACGATTACATTTTTCTGTTGTTACACAACCAAAACGCATAGCATTATACACGAGTAACCTAGATTATTTTGGATCCATAAGAAGGTATATTGATCACGTGAAAAAACACACAAATAATACAATATTTTAAACAAGATTTAAGTTGTTTACCCACCACTCTATATGATAAACATAAATGTTTATACAGTTGGCAGCATTTAGCCTTTAATTTTCAGAAGCATTAACATCCCCCCCCCAAAAAAAAAAAATCATGTTCTTTGTTTAGTTTTGTTTTTTCAGCTTCAACATTGAAAAGTTAGGAGATATATTATTTATTTAATAGGTTTTCTTATGAAAAGTAGTTTTTAATATGTCAGCTTTTCATGAAAATAAGTGCATGGTAAATTTGCATTATATTCTTACAACTGTATACTGTATATGTTTCGAAACTATCAATTGAAAAAACACAGCTAGTAAGAAGTAAGATAACAGATTTGTTAAATTGTTAAAAAATTGTCCATTTTACAGAAAACTAAATGTCATTACATAAAAACACATACAAAACCAATAAAACATCAGATTAAACAACATTTTATTGTAAAATATTATGTGTAGCTACAATTTATATAAATTGCAACAACTTTTTTATAAAAAATATATAATTAAAACCGAACAACGAAGATGGGAAAAAATACCGATTTAATTCCTTTCTCCTATCCAATCAAATAAAATAAAATAAAACATAGTTTTTTGTTTCATTTGAGTTAAAAGAAAAACATACAAATGTCTAAAATACTTATACAAACACATTCTTGATTTTACCATTTAATATAATAGTACAAAATCACGTAAACAGCATACCAATGCAATACTTTATTAATTCACACTCTCAGCAGTTGAGGCATGCAATTATATTAAACCGATATCAACACGCCTACTTTTCTTCATTACCCAATAGTATTTATTACAGAGAACTTGATGTTTTTGTTCTAGGTTTTAATTTTGGTTTATCATCGAAATACACCCAAGCAGCTCAAACTTTTGTTCTGGACATAAAGGAGCTTTTGCCTTCTTCTTAGGTCCCATGCCGTATACACATCATAGAATGTATGCAGAACATGAAATCAAAATGAAGGGCTCCACTTTATTCTTCGCCAAATTATTAACCAATAACTAGATATCAGCGTATTTGGCTTATAGAATATTGCAGATAGATATATTTTTAATTGTTTTTAAATAACCACAATACAAAGGAATTTTAACATCATATGTTAACTTTTGCTACCGAAAATCCGTAGCGTCGGTACACCTTGAGAAGAAAGATATATACTTATAGAATACGCGTGAAAATACAAATATAAATATAAATATATACACATATACATATATATGGATTTTGTGGATAACCTCTGGCTGTTAATACGTTTTAAATATTAACAGGGGTTTGCTGTTTCAGAAATTTTACAATAATTCTGCGATATGTTCGTATAATTTATGTGAACCCTAGACATCTAAATGTTGTTACATTCAAAGGGAAAGGGACATTTTATTTTGCACACTCGAATATATTTTGATATTTTTCCTTTAAAATTAATGTAAACTTATTGACATCCTGGGCGAGGCCTAGAACATTTTTTTATGGGAAAGACGCATCTTAAATATTACTGATGTCATGTAAATCTTTTGTAAATAGGGCATCAGTACCATCTTACCAGGCTATCGATACTTTCAAGGTCTCCGGAAGTTTTAAACTGACATTTTGTCAAATATTTCCTATGTTATGTTCACAGCTGGACCCGGTATTATCCGATGTTTCCCTAAACTGTCCGACCTAACCCGATTTAGGTTTGCCTTTGATTGACGCAATTTTTATTTTCTTTAATAGCCATGTAAATCAACCACATTTATTAAAAGTGGATTGTTTCGTGTTGGTCATCAGCATACGGGGATTTACAACAGAAATATGCTTAAGTGATTCACAATAGGCGACTGAAGAATATTCTTAAATTTTAGCATCCTTGAAATGTCGTAAAGCAATTAAACATTATTTAAATTCCTTTGAAAAACTTAGATCTTCATTTAAGTGCTTAAAGGGTATTTAAATTAAATAAAAATGTGTATTATCATCCGATACTTCCTAGGATACGAAACCCATTAAATGACTGTATTATATATAAGTTTATCTATATAGCCACTAATATTTTGATCTGATAAATTGTGGGTGTGTATTGTTAAAAAAAATAGCTTATTATATATTTATTAAAAATATGTTACTTCAGTGAAAGACAATCATTAATAACATTACATTTTGCAAAATGTCAAAAATTAAATGTCAATAAATTTATTTGAAGAATGAGTACAAATTATTGGATTACATACCAGTTATTGTTTAACAGTAAAGGAACCAATCATACTTCACCGCTTTAAAAAAAATAAATGAAGGTACTTAAGCTATAAAATTCAGTCTTTTTCTCGACATTTTGCGAAAAATTACGGAACTTGTTGATATCACCATTTAATTTGTCTGTTGTCGCACAACACACAGTTAAAAGTAAACAATGAACATAAATGCTATTATATTCAGTAAAATTCAATTTTAAGAATCAGTACCTTAACCCATATGAGCATCACAAACTTGTTCTTAATTTACAAAATTATCCAAGCACAGCACTATATATAATGAAGTGATTGTTGTATTTGTTTAAAACGTTTTATTATTTAAAAAAAATGATTTGTCAGTATTCCTAAACATTGATTTGAAGGGTTAATTTAAAGTATAAAATAGTGTCTTCATACACTTATGCATAATAATGATATGCATATTCTATAACGAAAGGACTTTCAGGGTAAACCAAAAAATTTTTACCTAACGAGTAGTTTCAATAGATTTAATGAGAGAAGCAGGTTTTCCATCATTTGTGCGCTCCATTCGTAATTTTTTTTTAATGTAGAAACTCACTACAATCCACTCCGACAATTTCGCTATGACCACAGTTGTGCGTGCCCCAGTTGGCCTGGCAGTAGGACAAACTCGACTCGGTACCGTCGCATCTCACATCATCCAGCAATATTGGACCGGTACCCTGCCCATAAGTAGCCCTATTCTTGGCTGCAGCTGTGGTCAAGTTTCTACCAAAACAGCAGTCATTTTAGTAAGTTAATCGACACAGCATTTTCAAGTTGTTTTATTATTACCTTATTTCAAGAAAATATAACAAGCCTGCCTATGTGTAAATAAAATTCTTAGCCACAATTGATCACCATGTACACGTTGGTTTTATGTGAGGTATAGTGAGATCATCAGATACCGGGTAGAACTCAACAATCATGTAACAAACCCTGGGAAAATCAGCATGCGACAAACAACTGTTGCCGCCGAACTGTTGAAGCCGTCATCACAGACTGTACCCCAGGTGTTGTTGTAGAAGACTTCTAGACGCCCCTGGTTAGGCTTGGATCCATTTACCAGCCGAATATTGAAGCCTGAAACGGTTGAAGACGTATTTCAATAATGTCGGAAGTGAAATCGCTTAAAAAATATAACTGATGAGAGCATTAGTAACACAAATGGTGGATTCTGAGAATTGTTTTGTATGTGGCATAATCTCACTGCCTAGGGACATTTTAGAAGAAAGTCAGTACACTCAACACTAAAAATGTACCCTTGATTTCAGAATTTCAAATAATTAACAGCATGCATTGTGTTACTAAACAGACAAGATTACATTTATACATGTGTTGATTATGATGTTATTAGATGAGCAGTCACTTACGGAACTTATTGCTATCACAATATAATTTGTCTGTTGTTGCATAATACACACAGTTATAACTATACAATGAACATAAATGCTACTATATTTAGTAGAATTTCATTAAACAAAAAGTTACTTAACCCAAACGAGAATCGCAAACTTGTCCTTTATTTACAATATTATCCTAGCTTAGCAATATACAATAAAGTGATTGTTTCAATTGTTTAAAATGGTTTATTATTAAAAAAAGAGTTGTCAGCATTCCAAAGCATTGGCATGTAGGGTTAGCTTAAAGTATAAAATAGTTGCTTAATACACTTATGCGTACTAATGATATGCATATTCTATGACGAAAGGACGTTCAGAGTAAACCTAAAAATTGCTATCTAACGAGTAGTTTCAATAGATTCAATGACAAAAGCAGGTTTTCCATCGTTTTTGCGCTCCATTAATAATTTTTGTTTAATTGTAGAAGCTCACTACAATCCACTCCGACTTCTTCTAAATTCCAACAGTTGTGCTTGCCCCAGTTGGCCTGGCAGTAGGACAAACTTGACTCGGTACCGTCGCACCTCACATCATCCAGCAATATTAGACCGGTACCCTGCCCATAAGTTGTCGCATTCTTGGCTGCAGCTGTGATCAAGTTTCTACCAAAACAGCAGTCATTTTAGTAAGTTAATCGACAAAGCATGTTCAAGTTCTTTTATTATTACCTTATTTCAAGAAAATGTAACAAGCCTGTCTATGTGTAAATAAAATTCTTAGCCACAATTAATCACCATTTACACGTTGATTTCATGTAAGGTATAGTAAGATCATCAGATGCCGGAAAGAACTCAACACTCATGTAACAAACCCGGTGAATCCCAGCATGCGACAAACAACTTTTGCCGCCAAACTGTTGAAGCCGTGAACGCAGACTGTACCCCATATGTTGTTGTAGAAGACTTCGAGACGCCCCTGGCTAGGCTTGGATCCATTTACCAGCCGAATATTGAAGTCTGGAACGGTTGAAGACGTATTTCAATAATGTCGGAAGTGGAATCGCTTGGAAAATAAAACTGATGAGGGCATTAGTAGCGCAAATGGTGGATTCTGATATTTGTTTTGTATGTGGCATAATCTTCACTGCCTTATGACATTTTAGAAGAAAGTCAGTACACTCAACACTAAAAATGTACCTTTGTTTCAGAATTTCAAATAATAAACTGCATGTTGGGTGTTACTAAACATACATGATTACATTTTCAAATGTGTTGATTATAATGTTATGAGATGAGCAGTTACTTACGGAACATGTTGCTATCACAATTTAATTTGTCTGTCGTTGCATAATACACACAGTTAACTGTACAATGCATACAAATGATACTATATTTAGTAGAATTTCATTTTAAGAAACTGTAAATTAACCCAAATGAGCATCACAAACCAATACTTTATTTACAAAATTTTTCTAGCTCAGCAATGTACAATGAAGTGATTGTTTTATTTGTTTGAAATGTTTTATTTAAAAAAAAAGATTTGTCGGCATTCCTAAACATTGACTTGTAGGGTTAGTTTTACGTATCAAATATTTTCTTCATACACTTATGCATAATAATGATATGCATATTCTATAACGATAGGACGTTCAGAGCAAACGTAAAAAGTGCTATCTAACGAGTAGTTTCAATAGATTCAATGAGAAAAGCAGGTTTTCCATCATTTGTGCGCTCCATTCGTAATTTTTTTAATGTAGAAACTCACTACAATCCACTCCGACAATTTTGCTATGACCACAGTTGTGCGTGCCCCAGTTGGCCTTGCAGTACGACAAACTCGACTCGGTACCGTCGCATCTCACATCATCTAGCAATATTGGACCGGTACCATGCCCATAAGTGGCCCCATTCTTGGCTGCAGCTGTGATCAACTTTCTACCAAAACAGCAGTCATTTAAGTAAGTTGATCGACACAGCATGCATAAGTTGTTTTATTATTACCTAATTTCAAGAAAATGTAAGAAGTCTGTCTATGTGTAACTAAAATTCTTAGCCACAATTGATCACCATATACACGTTGGTTTCATGTTAGGTATAGTAAGATCATAACATGCCGGCTAAAACTCAACACTCATGTAACAAACCCGGTGAATCCCAGCATGCGACAAACAACTTTAGCCGCCGAACTGTTGAAGCCGTCATCACAGACTGTACCCCAGGTATTGTTGTAGAAGACTTCAAGACGCCCTTGGTTAGGCTTGGATCCATTTACCAGCCGAATATTGAAGTCTGGAACGGTTGAAGACGTATTTCAATAATGTCGGAAGTGGAATCGCTTGGAAAATAAAACTGATGAGGGCATTAGTAACACAAATGGTGGATTCTGATATTTGTTTTGTATGTGGCATAATCTACACTGCCTTATGACATTTTAGAAGAAAGTCAGTACACTCAACACTAAAAATGTACCTTTGTTTCAGAATTTCAAATAATAAACTGCATGCTGGGTGTTACTAAACATACATGATTACATTTTCAAATGTGTTGATTATAATGTTATGAGATGAGCAGTTACTTACGGAACGTGTTGCTATCACAATTTAATTTGTCTGTTGTTGCATAATACACAAAGTTATAACTATACAATGAACATAAACGCTACTTTATTTAGCAGAATTTCATTTTAAGAAACAGTAACTAAATCCAAATGAGCATCATAAAACTTGTTCTTTATTCACAAATTTATCATAGCTCAGCAATATATAATGGGGTGATTTTTTTATTTGTTTATAATGTTTTATTATTTAAAAAAATGATTTGTCAGCATTCGTAAACATTGACATGCTGGGTCAATTTAAAGTATAAAATATTTTCTTCATAGACTTATGCATAATAATGATATGCATATTCTATAACGAAAGGACGTTCAGGGTAAACCTAAAAATTGCTATCTTACGAGTAGTTTCAATAGATTTAATGAGAAAAACAGGTTTTTCGTCATTTTTGCGCTCCATGAATATTTATTTTTTTAAGTGTATAAGCTTACTACAATCCACTCCGACAATTTCGCTATGACCACAGTTGTGCGTGCCCCAGTTTTAGTTTTACGTATCAAATATTTTCTTCATACACTTATGCATAATAATGATATGCATATTCTATAACGATAGGACGTTCAGAGCAAACGTAAAAAATGCTATCTAACGAGTAGTTTCAATAGATTCAATGAGAAAAGCAGGTTTTCCATCATTTGTGCGCTCCATTCGTATGTTTTTTTAATGTAGAAACTCACTACAATCCACTCCGACAATTTCGCTATGACTACAGTTGTGCGTGCCCCAGTTGGCCTGGCAGTAGGACAAACTTGACTCGGTACCGTCGCATCTCACGTCATCCAGCAATATTGGACCGGTACCCTGTCCATAAGTGGCCCCATTCTTGGCTGCAGCTGTGGTCAAGTTTCTACCAAAACAGCAGCCAGTTTAGAAAGTTATTCAACACAGCATGCTCAAGTTGTTTTGTTATTACCTAATTTCAAGAAAATGTAACAAGCCTGTCTATGTGTAACTAAAATTCTTAGCCACATTTTGATCACCATTTACACGTTGGTTTCATGTGAGGTATAGTAAGATCATCAGATGCCGGAAAGATCAACACTCATGTTACAAACCCGGTGAATCCCAGCATTCGACAAACAACTTCAGCCGCCGAACTGTTGAAGCCGTCATCACAGACTGTACCCCAGGTGTTGTTGTCGAAGACTTCGAGACGCCCCTGGCTAGGCTTGGATCCATTTACCAGCCGAATATTGAAGCCTGAAACGGTTGAAGACGTATTACAAAAATGTCGGAAGAGGAATCGCTTGGAAAATAAAACTGATGAGAGCATTAGTAACACAAATGGTGGATTCTGATAGTTGTTTTGTATGTGGAATAATCTACACTACCTAGGAACATTTTAAACGAAATTAAGTGACTCAACACTAAAAATGTACCATTGATTTCAGAATTTCAAATCATTACTGCATGCTGGGTGTTACTAAACAGATATTATAACATTTTCAAATGTTTTAAAATATTAAATGTAAAAACGAATACTTTTGTCAGCTCTAATCTAATTAATTAAATGTCTCAAACTAGTTACGGACAAATATTCGCTTCATACTCAGATACGTAATAATGATATGCATATTCTGTATCGAAAGGACGTTCAGGGTAAACCTAAAAATTGCTATCTAACGAGTAGTTTCAATCAACTCAATGAGGAAAGCATATTTTCATCGTTTTTGCTCTCCATAAATAAAATATTTTTAGAACATATTGTAGATACTCACTACAATCCACTCCGACATCTTTGCTATGACCACAGTTGTGCGTTCCCCAGTTGGCATGGCAGTTAAACAAACTCGACTCGCTGCCGTTGCACCTCACGTCATCCAGCCATTTAGGGCCAGTACCCTGTCCATATGTGGCCGAATACTTTACTGCAGCTTTGCCCAAGTTTCTAGCAAAACAATAGCCTTTTTAGTAAGTTAATTGACACAGAAGGCTAAGGTTGTTTTATTATTACGTAATTTCAAGAAAATGTAACAAGGCGGTCTATATTTAACTAAAATTCTTTGTTCAAACGTAATCAGTGCAGGTTTCCGGACATGCGCTTTTAGATATCACTCAGGTGGAATGAACCAGTGGACACCATTGTTTAACCACGCCATGCTGCTTTTTGAATGGATAATCTAGCGAGCGTGTTTGTTAACCTCTACTATACGGTTCTGTTAAGACCGTGATTGATTTATATACTCATCGATTAGATCAATGTAATGTTTTCTGTTTACGTGGTACAAACAAAGTATTTCAGATTGGTATTTACTGCAAAATGATATTAATAATCACATTTTTATAATCGCAATTACATAAAAAAAAGTTACTGTCAATACAATCATTTATTTTTATCACAAAATCAACAGATGTTTTTTTTTTTAAATAGTATATATACAAGGAGCGGAGTCGATAAGAAAATAATCTGACTGAACTTTTGTTATCGGGATATGATGTTCATCGAGACAGTTGTTATTTTGTGTTTTTTAAATTACAAGTCATGTATAATATATGTGAATAAATTCATAGACTTAATACACTTACTATTGATATTGTTTTTATTAAATGTTATCCACGTTATTCAGCTAGAGTGTTGGTGATAATACAATGATCTTCTATAGAGGGCGACCATTGAAAAATAACCATGAAATGTTGCTACGTGTATTGTCCACATGCGGCAACATTAAAACGAAGCAGAACACCAATCCGTGGCAATGTACTACTGGTATTATGTTTCTCTTTATGGTATCAATCTCTACATACAAAAAATACAACTTAACAAAGGATTAAACACATGTTTCAAGAAACACAAACAATCTGGCAACAAGAACAAGAGTGTCATGATGATTTTAATAGTCGCGCATCTGAATTCATATTCATGTGTTAGAAAATCTATACCAGTTAATTATTTGTACAAAGAACAATTAAAGGAAACCAGTTGCCCCCAGGGAATGCCTATTAATACATGAATATCAAGATTGAAATAAATTCAGAAGTTGAATTTTAAGAAGTTAAATATGATCGTTCACACCTTTCATCTTCGTGGTTTCGGAGAAGATTTCAAACGTGAATTTATATAGCATTCTTAATGTACTTTGTGAACCCTAGTGTCATGCAAGCTACTACTCCAGGAGCGTTAAATAAACAAACATGTGCAGGCCCACTGTTTGTTGCTCAATAACAAACACCAAGCTCTGCGCGTTATAACTCAGGATAATACTATATGTATTAATTTGTAGATAAAAGATAAAGAATTAAGTTCCTCCTTGGCGTAGCAAATTTTTACCCCAAGGGAGTTATTGAACAAAGTTGGAGGAGAACCATCTTATGATTTTAAATAACACAGACTTATCATTTAAAATATTTCAATGCAAACATATAAAGACAATAGGTTGCAAAGAGGGCGAGACCGATTTTTATCATAAATGCATTATTAATTAAAGTTAATAGTCTATATCAGCATGGTGCATAACAAATAAAACAAGTGAGCTGTGTCGTTTCAGAGAAGTAGATTTTGTTTAAAATTTTCACTATATACATTTCAGTACAACGTTGATCACAGAAGGATGACTTCAACAAACTTTGAAGGAACTACCCAACATAGATATATGTGAAATATTACATTTCGGTGCATTGCGGTTTCAGAATGAATTTTTTTTTCAAATTAAACATGTTATTTTTAGCTCTGATGACCAACCGAAACGATTCGAACAGCTATTTAAACTGCAAGCGGTAAAGAATAATATGTTGTTTTAATCAAATTTTTGAAGACGCACAACACAGGACACAGGACAACGCATGCCGTAGAGGAACCGACCATAGTAACTCACTCTTGGACAATTCGTGCATAGGTGAGCTGAAAACAAAGTTATCAGATGCCAGGTTTCAAGTAAATAGTAATATTACAAACCTATTGTATCCCAGCATGCGACAAACAACTGTTGCTGCAAAATTGTTGAAATCGTCACCACACACTGTACCCCATGTGTTGTTGTAAAAGACTTCGAGACGCCCCTCGCTTGGTCTGGACCCATTTACTAGTCGAACACTCAAGCCTTGAACAGGAACGTATCATAATGGTGCCGCAAGGTAGATCAATAGAGACTCTTATGTTGGGTTGTAAGATTTGTATTGCATGTGGCATATTCGATAGTGCATAGAACTATTATAGAAGGCAGTTATTGACTTTATACAATATTTTATAATTGTTAAGGAATTCCGAATATCGGAGCGCATTCTCGGTGTGACTTAATATAAATTAACATACTTTCAAATTTAGTAACCACAATGTAATCAGAAAATCAGCAACTTAAGGGATTTGTTGCTATCACGATTACATCTTTATGTTGTTGCACAACCAAAACACATAGCGTTATACACGAGTCACCTACATTATGTTGGATCCATATGAAGGTATCTGGATCACGGGATAAAACACACAATCATTATATATTTAAAGCAAGATTTACGTTGTTTACCCACGACTCTGTATGATGAACATAAACTTTATTGAGTACCATTAAACCTTTAATTTTCATAAGTATTCACTTCCCCCAAATAGCATGTTCTTTCAATTGTTGTTTTTTAGCTTACAACATTGAAAAGTAAAGGAAATGGTTTATTCGTTCAATAGGTTTTCTTATGAATGTTTAGTTTATATGTGTAAGCTTTTTTTTAACAATGAGAAAATTGGTAAATTAAGACTATATCCTTGTAAGTGTATACTGTATAGTTATGAAAACGACCCCATTGTGAAAATACAGTGAAATTTGAAATTTGAAAGTGTGCAAAATTGCCTAGTTAGCAAGTATTTTTTTTAAACCGAAAGTAGAATTTCTATATGTATAGGTATATTTCGGCAAACGCGATTATATTTAAGTTTTAAAGCGCAAAAGAGACGGATTTCTACCTAGTAAACACCAGAAATATTCTAATTGGCATAGATAAAACAAATCTATAGCATGGTTAGCAAGTACTTTTTTATTTTTCAAACGGTACCGCTTTTAAAACCGAAAGTAGGATTTCTAGACGTATACGTCTCTTTCGACAAACGAGGTTATTTTTAAGATTTAAAGCGCTAAAAAAACGGATTTCTACCTTGAAACCACCAGATATATTCTAATTGGCATAGATCAAATATGTTTCTTATTTATACTTAAATTTACAATGCCATGTAGTTCATTTCAAGGTGTGTGGCTTTAAGTATTTGCGCATTTTGATGGCAAACTTTATTTTACTGGGCCGTACTTTGGTTTGGTAATGTTTCAGATGTGTAAAAGTTTATTGTTGCATCTCTAATTGTTTACTTTGTTTGTATAAAAATCAGCACTTATCATTTTAAAAGTCAAGCTTTAGGTGTCATACTACTTTTTTGTAACAGACAACACAAAAACTCCATTGCGCAAAAATTTATAGTAATTGAAAACAATTTCCTGCTATAAAATGATTTAAAACTCAACAATAGCAAACAATAAATATGATATTCCTTTACAGAATTCCGATGAAAAAAAAAGATTAAGAAATATTTGTAAAAGTTATACATTTACGTACCATCGGCGACATGATTCAGTACTATGACACTAATAACTCCAAATAATGTCACTGTCATCTTTAGCGTTTTCCATCGAGACATCCACAAACACAAATTGCTGGATAGTAATTAATAGTATTTAAATTTAATGCTGAGAAAGCCGTCATAAACGTAAAATACTGTTGTAATCGGGAAGTTAATATACCAGCAGCAAACAATAATTTCCGCTTTATGTGCGCTTAATATCAACCGCTCTTGTCGTTGAATTCGGAAATCCTGAGCACTTAATTTGTTTCCGAATAAACTACGATCTACATGAATATGGTGGGCAAAGCTGTCAGCAAGAAAGATCACTGCGATTTATAAGAAATCTCTTTAATGCCTATACCGGTCTTGCTTAATTACTGATCAAACGAGTTTGCGCTAATTAACATGTATAAGTTTATTTAACAAAGTGATCAAGTTCTTTTCTGAAGGTAGCTTACTGTTTCAGTATTTAATAAAAGAAAATCATAAAAATTGATGCTCCATACACATTTGTTTAATTAACTAAAAGATACCGTCTCTAATTTTACTTGGGTATTTATCTGATCCCAAATAATGTAACATATTCCTAACCATCTTCTATGGAAAAACATGAAATGGCGTGTTAAAATCTACAAAAACGAAAAAAAAAACATTGTAAAAAGGGCAAAGCCCGTCGCAACCACCAAACCCGATATCCGCTTGATGTTCCGGAGCTTCCAACGAGTCTGAGTAATGCATAATTATAATATTAAGTATTAATATTCGTATTATTATTCTTATTATTATTATTCTTCTTCCTATTATTATTATTAGTAGTAGTAGTAGTAGTAGTAGTAGTAGTAGTAGTAGTAGTAGTAGTAGTAGTAGTAGTAGTAGTAGTAGTAGTAGTAGTAGTAGTAGTAGTAGTAGTAGTAGTAGTAGTAGCAGCAGCAGCAGCACCAGTAGTAGTAGTAGTAGTAGTGGTAGTAGTAGTAGTAGTAGTAGTAGTAGTTGTTGTTGTAGTAGTAGTAGAAGTAGTAGTAGTAGAAGTAGTAGTAGTAGTAGTAGTAGTACTACAATTATTATTATTTTTCATATTAGTATTAGTAGTATTTATTATTATAAGTATTATTATTATTATTATTATTGTTATTATAATTATTCTTATTATTGTTATTACTATTTATTTATTTGTATTATTAATATTGTTATTATTATAATTTTATTTTGATTTTTATTATTATTATTATTATTAGTATAAGTAGAAGTAGTAGTAGTAGTAGTAGTAGTAGTAGTAGTAGTAGTAGTAGTAGTAGTAGTAGTAGTAGTAGTAGTAGTAGTAGTAGTAGTAGTAGTAGTAGTAATAGTAGTAGTAGTAGTATTAATTTTATTATAATTATTATAAGTATCAGTTAAAGAGAATTTAGGAATAAAGACTAAGAACCATTACACGTGGTTATTATTAATTTTCGCCATCCAAAGATGGTACAACAAGACACACAACGTTTTAAAATATATTTAACAAACAAAATTTAAGAACATGTCAATGATGTGTAGTATGTGTGATAATAAAGGCCGTGTTATGCCACTGACTATATGATTTGTCTTAAGGACTCGACTATAGTCAGAGGTCGGGGAGTCTCCATGGCAGAGAGAAAGCCGGGCAGAGCAACAAGAGTTACCTCTTAATAAAATGCATAGTGCTTTATTAAAATATATATCAATTTGGCTAGCAACTGTAATTAGTGGGTAACGCAACAACCCAAGACAACGCAATGCAATACACAACGCAACACGCAAAATCCGGGTTGCCAAGTACTGTGGGCGAGTCCCGGGCCAATGTATAAACCACCAGAGCGACGCAATGCAACTCGCCCCACGCAATTGGTATGACGGACAACAGTAAGGATAGCAAAGTCGAGGCACAACATGTGTCGTGCAATATAACCCACAGCATTATATATATTAGTACATTATAGTTTATTAATTTTTGCCTAACCGTAACTCCCTGTTGATGAGCGACACAGAGGAGCCGGTGAGACAAGCCCAATGAAAAATGAAGCATATAGTAAAACCCTTGATGTTTTTGCCCAACTGTGGTTCCCTCAAACAATCATTATAAACCATGATAAACCACTGATTGTAAGAGGGTGCACATTTCCAAATGTGAGTACTAGTATAAGTATACATTATCAGCTCAATGAAAGTATTTTACTGACGCCCGCCGGACTGACTCTCGGCCAATTTAAACTGTCCGCCACAAAATTGGTGCAGGCAATTTCCCCAGAAATTTACATTTATTGTACCAGATTTTTCTTTATAACCTCAGTGAAACCATCAAGATAGAAATGTAGGCCCAATGTGTTAAGGTTTACAACATCGGGGCGGAAGAAACCCTGTTCGTCCGTGGAGATGTCTGGCCGCCAGTAATCCGACTTGCCTGTGGACAAGACCTCCACTCGACCGAAGCGGTTGACCCTCTTCATCTTACGTACATCTTTCCGATCCCAGCCACCTCGTTCGAGGATGTCGACCCATATGAGGATTGCCTCAGGCCAGGCATCCCGGAGGTAGCGGATCTCGGCACGCATGATGTCAAAGATTTCTTTAAGGGGAATCATGAGGTCATTCATGCCCAGATGAATAACTGCGACTTTAGGGTCGTTGTTAAACTAGACGGCCATTTCTATGTTCTTGCGAAGGTCTCCCCAGCCTGCTCCCCTGTAACAATCCCAAGCAACCTGTTGTGTGAGTCGTGACAAATTTCCAGTGATATAGAGCTGCGACACCCAGTATCGAATGGAGTCGCCAATGACCCACACATCTAAAAAGGAATAGACGATAATGGTTTAGAAAGTCCCACAAGCGAATACATGAGTGTGTTATTACCTAACGAATGTAAGATTTATATGCAGTAGACCTCAGCGGCCCAACACCATAATGGCCTCTGCTGCGATGCCAAGTATGTTGTCTTGCCAATGCGGAAACTATGCTTTCTGAAATATGACCTGGACAAATCTTTTAAGTAAAGGCACTTCTGAAGTACAGCATTGAATTGGGACCTTGTTACAGGTCTCCCATCCGCATGACAAAAGAAAGGACCCGTCACTGCTGGACGGTGAGCTTAAAATCGTTTAATTACCTCGAGCGGGCAAGGAGGGGAAGGTTTGCAGGGAATTTCGACATGTATAGGCGAGCAACGTTGATTGGTTTTAAAAACGTTCAGAGTAATAATAAGCTTCTGGGCATAAGTGTCGACCTTTATGGCTGAATGTTGCAATCCAGAGTTTGGTAACCATGGGTTAGTTGCCAGTAATTCGCTAACCCTGAATAACCCAAAGTATGCAACACTGAACAGAGCTTGAAACAGAGTTGACTCGTAAATGTTCTAGCAGGCGTGGGTGAGCTGCTTGGCAAATAGCCTTTTAGATAGGCCGTGTAATGGGATCCCTCGGGTCGGGGACTTTATTTCTGGACCTGTGACAGCCTTCCAGTGTTTTCTTAACAATAAACATATCGAATAGGTATTGGCCACCTTTTTTTAAAGTAGTTTACACCAGCAACATATGTACGTATCGTGTTAGGTGTAAGACCGGATTCAAAGCAAAAGGTAATGAACAAACTGACGACTTTATATGTTACTGGCCAGGTCAAGGGGAAATTATATGTTGTTCTGAACTGATCAAAATCCTTTAAACTAGTGGTGTATGTTGCGTGAGTGTTCACGGAAGTGCCTGCCACTGTAAGTACTGTTGCTCTTTGGTTAAGATATTCCAAAGAAAACTTGAAATGCTGTCCGGGATGTATGCTGCCTCTGGCGCCAGCGACCTGAGCCGTGTCATCTGAAAACGAGAAAGTGCATCGCAAATACCATTGTCGGCACCAGGAACATGTGGGGCTTTAATGAGTATATTCTTTTGTAGGCATCTCATGGTTAATATGCGTACCAGTGTCATCACAGGTTCTGACTTGGCTGAAAGTTTGTTCAGAATGTGGACAACAGCAATGTTATCACAATTAAATCTAATTTTCTTATTACAGGGATCATCACATCATAGAAATATAGCGACCACAATGGGCAACAATTCTAACACTGTGATGTCTTGTCGAAGGCCCGCTTCTACCCAAGCTGACGGCCAGGTGCCTTGGCACCATCTTCCATGAAAGTAGGCACCAAAGCCCAGGCCCATGGCACCTGCACTGTCTGAGTAAAGTTAGGATTCCTCATTGGAGGTCCAAAACCTGTCTTGAAAAACAGAAATGCCGTTGTGGTATTTGAAAATTGGAGCCAAATAAATAAATCTTTGCGTATTTCTTTTTTTAATCTGGTGGGGCTTTGTTAGCCCGCAGGTTTTGTCAATCAAGCGCCGACAAAAAGGCCTTCCTAATTGGATGGCACGGCAACATAAGTTCAAAGAGCCAATCAGATACTGTATTTCTTTAAGGGTTGCTTTTTGTTTTGATAAGAGGGCTTCTACTTTTTCTCTAACTTGTGGTTTAGGTTGGGGGATACGTATTTCCATTTTGTTGGAGTCCAATATCAAACCCAAGAATGTCAGGACGGTGGTGGGGTCATCGGTCTTTTCCTCCGCGACAGGAACGCCCAAGCTTGATGTTACCGACCGGAAGAAGGCCATGTTTTCTAAGCAAGATGAATAAGATGTGTTATCGCCTAGGAAATCGTCTAGGTATTGTATTAGGTCCCCAGGGGTGAAACGATGTGTTATGCAAAACTTTAGAAAAATAGCAAAACGTTTACTTCTGAGTTATGGGTCAGACGAGCCCCCGAGCAAAGGGCATTCAGCTCAATTGTCCCTTTAAGAAGGATTGCCAAATTTATATACTTTCTACGCATTATTTGTTGTTTAATTTGGTTTGGTACGTGGATGGTTAAATTATCATTTGAAAGGCAGACTTGCTGTAAAGCAGCGGTGTTTGAAATGGCAGAACTGTCGATTAGGGGTTGTTGCATGAACGGTCTGTTTTGTACGACGGACTGTGTAATGGATGGGTGTTCAATATGATCCAATGGTGGTGAAGTGTAACCCACCGAGCCACACCCAGCCGAACTAACCGCTGGTAAAATACCAGATTGAGCTATTATGTTTTGGAAATCAATTGAACGATTACCCGATTCTTGTGAATCGGAAGGACCCTCAATGGGAGGCAATGCCTCCTGAGCTCGACGTTTGCGACAGCGACCTCTGCCAGGCATCTTTTGGACCCGATTTCAAACGATTAAATTGCAAAAGACTACGAAATTTATTTAACGTTTTAGACGCTCGTTGGTTGCCGGATTCGAACTGAACCGTCTGGTTTGAATGTGGTCTGTAAGTTATTACTATTGAACAAGATAAGCATCAAACCCGTCATTATTTTTGACAATGAAAACCGAGGAATCCGAACGTGATATGTAAACAAATAGACGATGAAACAGCTGAATTGCATATATAATATATTTTTTCTTTTCGGAATAAATGGCCTTATTATTAATTGTATTATTATAATTATTATTATTAGTAGTAGTAGTAGTAGTAGTATTACTATTAATATTATTATTATTGTTATTATTATTATTATTATTATTATTATTATAACAGCAATAATAAAAAAGTAGTAGTAGTATTATTGTCCATGGGAATTCTTTCACGAACTCCGTAAGGGACCTCTAGATGATGCTACACATATAACATAAAGCCAATGGAGTTACACTTTTAGACAAGAAGATGTTTTAGGTATTCAAAATGTAAGTATTTGTAAAACTGATGATCCCCGGATCGCGGGCAGTTTCGACACGAGGTGAACGTATTGAACAATGGCCTCTGGCTCATACTGCATACCAAACATGAAAGTAGCGAGCTTTGCGGTTACCAAAATGGTTAATTTTAAGGACCAATATTATTCAGTTAGTACGCTTTATTGGACTGATTGAACTATGATAGTTTATGTCAGAATAGATTGCTTTAAAATCACGCATACACTCGTTTATTGCTGAACCGTTTTTCTATTTCTATTTTCTTTTTATATATCTTCCTGTCTTGAAAGATGATCTGATGTTGTAAAGCACCTTGAATTAACAAATGCCATAATTATGAATGGAGCTTTTTTCCATTTCCAAACGTTTTTTTTTTGTTCGTTAAAGTTTCTATTATTTTTGTAGACATTTATGTGTGCAGTATTTTTTTGAAAATCGAATTTGATCATTTTCAGACATAGTAAAACAAGTATCATGTCGGCATACCTTTGTGTTTGTTTTTTTTTTTCGATGTTTTAAACAGAAACAACTAACTGATACTTGCATCGTCTTAAGGGATATATTCGAGTTTTGTCTTGGTAAATGAGTTGTACCCTAATTTTATGTCAGAAGGCTTACAATCGAAATCAATTCAGAAAGAATTGCATGATCAGACAGGTCGAGGAATAGAAGATATGCTTATATTGCGTCATTGAAAGGTCATGTTGATGTTAGTGATACAGTAGTACTTAGTGTAAAAGATCATGCTGTGAAAAACAACATTGTTGACGGAACTGTACGTAAATATACTTGTACAGCAGAGAAAGTCATGTTTGGTGATTTACAATGTTATGAGAGAATCAGTTGATCGAAATGAACATGTGTTATGCTTAATTGTTTCTATATCATTAACAAAGTCGGAAGTCGGAAATAAATTAGTAAACTAATGTGAAACTTGTCTTAAAAGTCACTTGACAATACAATGAGCTCTGTTATCTTTGTATCACGAAACCGAAAGTGCCCGAAAACTGAACACAAATACACCTTTTACGAAACGATAAACGTTGCATCGATACCCGTTATCTTACCTAAGCATAATACGCACAGTGGTCGCCTTGTGTCGCCGAGCGTATGTTTGAATACGAAAATTATATGGCCCTCATATTTTGCCCGAACGTCTTTATAGGTCTTAAGAACAAGTAACCAAATGACATTGTGGACGCCATGAAGATTAACATATAAGAACAATTTAAACTATACATGTTTTGCAGTAACAAAGTAAAAACCTCCTACGATATTCACTCAATGAAACGGTTAAACACCGTTGAAGACAATGGCCGAAAACGGACGAGAAAGCTTTTCTGATTACGATAGAATCCTTAACCACTTTGAAATCA
The DNA here is from genome assembly GCF_020536995.1 of Dreissena polymorpha. NCBI lineage: Eukaryota > Metazoa > Mollusca > Bivalvia > Myida > Dreissenidae > Dreissena > Dreissena polymorpha. The sequence goes on from NC_068357.1 coordinate 120,281,493, forward strand.
AATAACCCGCCCCTGGGTGAGATATAATATGCAAGAACAAGAAATACTAAGCCCAAGTTTTATAAATAAATAAATTTACGTTCGAAACTTTTTTATGCATATCCCATAACCTCGAATTATTTTTATACAAATCATGCACATTGAAAACAATTGCTAACCAGCGGATAAACAATACAAATCGACTATTTAACGTCACCGCATATTAGCATGGTGTATATAATCTATCAAGCTTTATCATGTGTTCGTTTAATGAAACACGGTTAGAAAATAAATTGCATTGAACATAATTTCTGCTTCCATATTACAAATATATTATAACAAGCGTTACAACAACTGATAGTGTTAACTTATTTTGCATTTTTTATAGACCACATTCCAAAACATTGTAACTTATTAAGTTACTGGTTAAGAATACAATAAAATGGCAAGTATACTTATTCCCTCCTCGTACCGTTATTTGTTTGAAATATCAAGCTAATAAACAAACAAATAAAATACGTTCGACTTGATGTTGCCGTTATATATGCTACATATACATGATTATGCCTCGATAATCATGTTACTTATATTATCTCCGAAACCAACACGCTTGTTTGATGATTCAGAGTTTAACTATGTTTTCGAATTTTAATAAGTTTTCGAATTTGTTTCTGTACAAATGTACGTTGTTTAAAGACAATATCAACACATCAGCATGATACAATTATTGTGGATACAAGAACTGTTATAAGTATATCGAGTGAATGCATTTCATAGTATTTAATAATTACCCATAGTAAATGAACTATATATGAGCACATATAGAAGACGTACATAATTATATTTGAACGCTTTTGCTATTATGACTTTTGTAATAAATCAATGTACATTATTGTTGTATCCATTACTTGAGTAAACATATATACTTGTGTCTTTAATATTCTTTACAAACATAAACACCATTCGTTTTATGTCAACTACAGTTAGGTGTCATGTGCGAATAAAGACAATGAGGTGCAAATAAAAAGGTGGAAGAGCCAAAAATATTGCTTAAAACATAAAGAAAATTCATATGAATCTTGCAAATAAAAAAAGAAAGACTCGTGTGTTTGAAACTGATCACATGTATTTGGTTTTAAACAATTGTTGAATGAAGATTTCACGGACTACACTTGTTAACCAAGATGTTTACTTAAGAAACCAAACGGTTAACATCGACACAGAACCTTTGTTATTAACCTAAGTGCGAAATCTTAGAATTCCGGTGACGATTACAAGTTGTCCTAAATGATATGAATTCAATCTCAGATTGCTGAATAACGCAATATTGTAATTAAACGGTTCAAAACTATGCCGTTTTGTAGGACGATATAGTTTTATAGGGCCTTAAGTAAAGTTGACCTTCAAACCGTGCTGTTTATTCTATGCTTTCCTACAAAATGCATTCACTGCCAGACGTTGATTTGGATAACTAACTTTATCATATACTTCAATGCAGACGTTAGCCGCAAGCTGGGGGCTATCACCGGTGTCGTGTTTGCAAAGGTAACTTTTACGTGATTTTTTTCAATGGACACATGAGAATCAAAAAGGGAAAATCACCCGTATCGTAATTTTCAAAATAAACAAGAAACCTATATTTGTATTTCAATACAGGCATTATACCAATAGATCGGCAAGACACCGTGTCACATCCATATAACTAAGGTACATGTATAGTTCGATGCAAACGTCAGCATCACTATTTGGATAATATCCCGTGTCAAAAGTATATAAATCATATGCATGTATTTTTAAATTCAGGCGTCAGCATCAAGAAAGAAATTATCAACTGTGTCGTTTTCGTAACAGTAACGTATAAACTGTGTTTTACAATGGATCCGAGAGATGAGAGAACGGAGACGACATACTGTCTCTTACAATCAACGGATACAATTATCAGAGAAGATCAGGGACCTTTAACTTCCCATGTACGAAATGGTAGTCGATACATTTGAGTTCATGTCCAGAATATCAAATATAGCCTTAGTTACAGTGTAAACACACTTTGAATTAAATAACGTAAGTATATTTCAGTGCAGACCCCAATACCAAGCAAGTGATCTTTGTGAACATTTAAACATTTTAAGAGGTGCAAAATAACTAGCGTTTTAATGTAAGCGAATTTTTAATTAACGATCAATATCACACTACATGTATTTAACTTTTATTTTTACAGTAGTCAATGAAAGATCAATGATTTCCAATGGATTCTTCTGGAGCAGTGCACATACAACTAGTTTTATAAGTTGATATGTTATTGTTTTTATCAGGTTTTGAGCGAAGTTTTGAATTTTGAATTTGTGTTTAGTTCTAATTCACTGTTTTTTTACAGGAGATATTACAGTTTTGCACAATAAATTGAGTTGTGAATGGGATCATGCGCCGAGATTTGTATTTAGATTTGGTAGTCATGGTAAACCTCACTGCTTCACAAAATATAAAAACCAAACAACAAATAAGTAGTTTAGAGCATAAACAAATAGTTTCCATTGTCCACCTTTAATGCAACATACTATAAAGCAATTATGCATGGACACTTTGGTTGTGAATTGTGCTGGTTTATGTCCTGGTATGGTTTTCTCCTGAGTACTCAAAAATGATCGACTTTTTATAAACATTTAAATTTATTTTTGAAGAATAAAACAGATTAACTAACAGCAGAACTGAATATAAAAAGTGTATTAAGCAAGCTCAGCTAAAATACGATAAAATCATGTATAACTTTTACTTGTTGAAACAGTGTTATTTGAAACTAGTTCGTGAAGTCAATACATAATCTACTAAGCGTTCACTAGTATCTGTAAGGCACGTGATCTACCGTATAGTCTGGTCCTTTTGTAACCGTTCATACACGAAACGAATATTCAATTTGGTAGCTTTGCATATATCGAGCAAGTAGTCTCCAAACAGCCAAATAGATTCGTGACCGGATCACTACATCGATTCGTAACAGGGTCACATGTTGAGAGTGGGATTATGGTTTCAATATCTGGGTCAAATTCAGTATCGCTTATATGTATATCATCTTTATCCATGTATGTTGTGTTTTAAGTTTGCGCTTGAATGAAGGGAAAACAACTTCGTAAATAATATCACTAAATTGTGAAATGCACGCATCTATATTATTTCCAGAACTTCAACTTCTTTTAGCATTTATCCATGCATGCATTTGATCAATGTCATACGCAGATGACAACACCTCTGTGTAACTATCCTTGTTTTCAACATTCGAAACATATCTATGTGTCTGATTCTGATCAACATTGAAAAATGAATTACTATTAACAGGCTGATTAAAGACAATGACAAATATAACGAACGTCAACAACGCTTGATCTAGGTATTCCAACATATGTATATATACCGGGCACATCTTTATCTATTAGACCATAACGTATACGCAAACCGGATTGTTTTCACAAATACATTTTTTTAACATTATCTTAATCCGCCATTTATTTTGCGAGTAGCGCGGCATACATACACCAGATATATAGTCGTCCGGGGAAAATATATATTATAAATATTTTCATTTTCAACAATTCAGACAAATCTCAAGTATGAGAGTTCAAGCCGCCACACACAATTGAATTAAGCTCTTTCTCGTGATTGGATTCAATATCAATAATAAATTTACATTTTCTCTTAAATGTATGGCTTTCTATAATAGCTTGGCGAAAACTACCTTCTGCAACAGCATAACATAAAGAAATATACAAATCATCTCATACATTTATTGTTGATTTTTTAATTGTCACACATATAATATCATCATGTGATTTAAAAACTAATGTATCTTTACTTAAACATTCATTCCTGATTTAAACAATTATTCCAGGTGAAGATCGATTACTAGTTTTCACGTTCTCATATCGATTTCATTGCAAAATACTCCAACCCATTAAACTGTAAACCGGTTATATCGTGTGCCCATTTTTCGGTTCAAAGTACAGTATCATGGGCAAATCCATAGCAAAACAGTAATGCTAGGCGACCATTCAATGACTGTGTCTATATGTGTGATAGTTTAGTTGCTTTCGATGTATTTAAATGCCAATCCATTATGGGTTTTTTTACAATCAGACAAATATTTATATGTAGTGTGTGTCAGATAATTGTACATTACAACAAGTTGCAAAAAAACATGAAAAAGTCAACTCGTAAAACGTATGTTAACATGTACACACACAGTATTTTCAGATTTGTAGGAACACTGACCCTGATGAATAAGACTCAACAAGGCTTGAAGCCCTGGTTCACCTCCACATATGGGGGTTGTTTGCGATGACTGTGTCGGCTGAGTTGGTGCTGACATGTAACCTGACGCCGTATTGGTTGTCTAAATGGTGTAAGGCTAGTACGGTTGCTGTGAGTATGCCTTTTCTGTACCAGGGTTACCGAATACTTGTTGATTATCTGTAAACGACAATCATACCAAGTATTTTTCTAATTATTAAAATGACTTATACTACATAATGAAAACCAAAAACCTCAATGTATAATTGTGCAAAACAGCTAATGTAAATTTACTAAACTAAATATGTGTACAAGTGTGCTTCTATTTCTGAGTGCATTGGCTATATTATTTTATGGGAAATCATTTATAAATATCAAAGTACTGACAGTACTGATGTGACGATGCTGTTGAAGAGGATGGATAAATAGCATCAATTTAAGTTTATCTACATCACCACAATTGTGGATGTGGGTAAGAAAATTTTGGGTACGCAAAAAATGGGTACGAAAATGTTGGGTACAAAAAATTATGCCATACAAAATGGTAACTTAAAAAAACTGGTTACGAAAAAAAAAATTGGGTACGAAAAAAAAACTTGGGTACGAAAAAAAATTTGGGTTCGAAAAAAAATTTGGGTACGAAAAAAAATTGAGTACGATAAAAACGACTTGAATACGTGAGTTCGCCCATGAACACATGGTAAGGTAAACTAAATCTCCGCGATATGACCTAATATGTGTTTAAAACAGAAACTCAAGAGCGAGTTTCATAGATGTCGCACGGCTATTATGCGGTTTATATACCATACTCGCTATAACGTTTACAAATGGCAGGTTCGAAATAATTCGTTTTCTTAACACTCATGATCGCGTTAAACATGAATTATACACGTTTTCATTCGCTATTAAATTACAGAAGTACGGCAAATGTCAAAAACAATACAGAAAATGCATAGTTGTTTCATTGATCTATAAACATATAATGGATTGAATATAACTGATTTAAAATTAACGTTTTCAAAATATTATTAAATCTTTTTCCCAGAATATTATAATATGCTATCCTATTTATAGCTGAGCTTCCTTTACCTTTATCAATGATAATCAGCGAGGTATGCCGATTAGAAAAATAATTGCGAGAAAATATCGCGCATTACAGTACGTCAACTTCTTCCTGGTTTTTCTCTGAAATGACGTCAGCGCCAAATAGGTCAAAATCGCTTGTATAATTTTTATTAATAAAAGAAATAGCCGACATCAACTGACTTAGCATTTCCCGGTTACGGTAGAACAATCGATCTATCTCAATCGGACTGGCTCGGTCTTTTACATAGGTCGCCATTGTGGAGAATCTTTCCATGGTATGATAACTTAGACGAGCCGCTTTGCAGCATCGGCAATAACAGCAGTGCTATTATATTTTGCTACACATTGGTGTTATTATTGTCATCATTATTTGCCATATAAAATCATTAATATCGTAAAAATAACATTATTTCTCTGTTTTGTGTATTACTTCAGGTTTAAAGGCGATCCATCTATTCAGTAACTTAATTTACGTGATCAAGCCTTTAAAAGGAAAAATATTTTATTTGTTGTTTCAAGGACCACTCCATGTCGGCCTCGTTTGTTTCCTTTTCATGATACAACAGTTTACAACCAATATCGACATCAGCGTTATCAGACCGATAAAGCCTCCTACTATTTTGCCGACAAGAAACCAACTATTTCTGGAATAACAGTCCATGTATCTGGATAAATATAACAGAACATAAAAGTTCTTAGAAAAGTCAATTACTGTTAGTTGGTAGATTTAACACATATTAAAATAAATAAAAACATAATACAATATGCAAACATCAAAGAAAAGACAAATATCTTGATGCAGACACTATTTTGATATCACCTTTAAATGTTGACTTAAAATTACATGACATAGTAAAATTTTTATCGTATCATGACATACTGTAACATGTCTGCAATTTACAATAACATACACATAAATGAAAATTACAAATCAGACAATTAAGATTTCATCAGACTTAATGGCTCAAACAAGTTCTGATTGTGATCATACGTTTGCAAGTTAGCATTGTCGTTGACGGTGCAACATTGAGTCATGTAGTAGACGGTGCAGCATTGAGTCCTTTAGTTGACGGTGCAGCATCCCTAACTGCAAAACTGATACTCAGATCCAGATACGAAACACCACTCACCAGCAGCAACCTCTGTTTATGTGGATAAAGTAAATATCAATGTCTATAAACAATGAAATTAACATTCATGTGATTGCTTTGCATGTATCGCAAAGCGACCGATTTTTCAGGTTACGTCATTTATCCGACCCAATAGTAGTTTGGGTTATACTTCATAAGTCGGACTTTTCAGGACAGTCGAAAATACTCATCAAACCGAAAAAGCATTATATTACTGCTCCATAAGTTTCAAGAGCCCACGAAACTATTTCCAAATGTAAAACTGAGTTGATCCAGAGCATTGTCTGTGTGCGATTTTATGTCCATTCAATGGAATACAATCAAAAGCGTACTAATTTCCGCCATTGCCTGGCCATAGAATAAACGATAAGCTTAACTAAAATAATCAATACCCGTGAGTTCAATAATGTTGTTTTACCTTCTATAAAACTTATAATTGCTTATTCGTGTGGGTTTGAGTGGTCAGACTTCTTCATTTCATAACATTTGCCATTATTTCTATTTCCAATCAATACCTATCGTTTTTCGCGAGTATTGAGATATTCAAATTAATAATCGCAATCCATGTCTGTATATTGTTATTTCATAAACGTTTTTTTATATTTTTGAATAATAATGCTTTTAATTACATTTTATTATATAGCACTGCACATAAATTGTTTCGAATCGAAGAACTTCTTTAACGTCGTAAGCATCAATTCATAAGCGCACGAGTTGGTATAGGTAACCTTCCTTCATAAACACATTATCCATTTATCTTTCATGCATGGCTGAAAGAGTGCATCTTCATCAACAAGTTGTACTGGAAAGTCTTATTTTATGAATGCATTTATATTTAAAATGTCATATGATGCAAAACAATCGTTTACGTTTTCCTTGTTTATCTATATACATTTTGTATATAGTGTTTTTAATTCGGAAAGTCTTCTTTAAAATGTTTGCATCAAATAATTTTGTTATTGGCAGTCCACATTACACGTCAACATATAAATTAATGAAATGATGGTAAATTGTCGAACTAACCTGAGATGCCATTTTGTTGATGTAGCCATGTCTCAAAAGGAAAAGAATGTTAACGTGACATGTATTACTTAGCCTTCGTTAATGTTATCTCAAGTCACATTCATTTTGTTTATCAGGCCGAGTGCGAGTGTTTTTTTCTGTAGATAAGGATGACTTTGTTTCCTTCGTTTCGTATAATTTTCAAAACGTGTAATGTCTATTATGTTCATTGTATTTCTGTTTGAAATTACATGCCAACATGTTTACATGCTTTTATTTTAATGTTTCATTTTTTAAAAACATGATCATATTTGAACTCAAAAGATTAATGATATGAACATGCGTTTTCCAGTTTCGTGGAATATCGTTCATAAGCATTCCCTTTACTGGTCTTGCCAATGGGTGAAATGACGGACGGCGATCCTCTGCCAGTCAGGTATGTTGTGGGCTGCTGGGAGTTGATAATACAGGTTTTCTTCTGACGACCTCGACCGAGATATCCATCTAGCGTGACTGTCTTGCATAGTCGCATGAAATCAATGCCATCAGCGAATCTTATGGGAGATGGGTCTGCAACCGATAATTATAGAGTTTTGGTAATCCGAAAGGGTATCCTGCATGATCTTTTAAAGGACAGAGCTACAAATGGGTCGGGGAGCGAAGGCATCCTTAACGATCTGGTGTCATTGAAAGGTACTGTGCTGTTTCCATAGCATTATTGGAATATTAGCACCAGTCAATCGTCTATGTTGAAATCTGACAGAACCTACCTTAGGCAAAATTCCACAGGCATTTATTTTTTTTTTCATAAAGGCGATGTTTATGTGAAAAGGCTCACGTTGGTATTGCATGTTGGTTTAAAATATGGCTCTTCAATTAGGGATTTGTTCCACTGTGCTCTGATTTTGCGCTTAACAATCAGTTTACAGTGTTGAAAAACGCAGTGTTGCATCCGTGTAATTTTCAAAGTGTACGCTTTTCTACACAAAATTGATAGAAGTGCCGACTTACCAAAGAGGACGAATTTTGATGTCATTTTGTTTTGCTGGACACAAGTTATGTACATGTGTTGTCGTAGAAATATCAAGGGAATGTCGCATGCATTTCCGATATCTTATCAAATTCTTGAATGTGTTTACTTTTACTTTTCGGACACCCATATTTCGCCCCTTTTATTAATAACTCTAAATTTCAGGACAGTTTCATTAAATACAATTCTTCCTTTTGGCTTTATTTGCTCTATTTGAACATGCATACTATGTATACCATAGACATGTATACCTGAAATAAGGAAGATGATTGCTGTCCGGTTATCGCAGTGGTTGGTACACGCGCTCCTCGACCCGGGTTTAAGCCCTAACCCCAGCAATTGTTAGAAATTCTTCTAATCGTTCTTGAGTCTAAATAGTTAAAGGTAGGAATGCTGGGACACACTTCGGGCAAAAACATAAGGCAGACTCAGGCAGAAGGACATCATAAACTCAAAAATACATATACACTAAGGTAGATACTTAATGCAGCCTTTGGCGCGGACGAACCTCATACACATTGAAACAAATGTTCATACTTATCAATAAAGTTTCAAGCTGTTTACATCCTTATCATGTTGAATACAAAACGTTTAGAGCAAACTTCTAGTGTCATATAGAAACACAGTGTAATGTTCTTCTCTTTGTTTTATATCTGGGTTTATCTGTATTTCGAAAATATCACAGGATGTATGTGTGTGGATTACGTACGATGTTGTTGCAAGGCAAATAAAGCTTGTTGCGACAAACATTCCTTCATTACTTAATTTCCGCGACAAACTTTAATCGGCCGCCCGATGTGTATTAATACAATAAACAACGAAACTCGTATTAGTTCCTACAATTCGCGGCTGACATGGTTTAAGCATACCCGATTAGATAATACGATACTTGATTGTCCCAGTAACCAGCTAGTACATGAAAATTATGTTACGAAATCCGCACCCAGTACGCTTGGCACGATCAAACACAAATCGAAAGTGTTTTCGTTAACTACTATATGCAAATAATATATTTCTATGCGGATTTCTGAACCTGACATGTTAGTAAAACTCAATATGTTTCACATATATAAATTTTGAAATACTTGAATAGTTACATCAGAGGTCTTCATTCAAGTATGATTATTTGTAATTAAAATATCCTTCTTTACGATGATTATACCATTTACCCCGGTAAATCCATACGGGGACACATGTTTCTCTTAAAAAATGCTTATATTTTATTTGTTATCAAAAGATTTATGTCTACACTAATGACATCACGTAAAATTCCTGTTTTAACAAATGGGTATCATTTATATCAACTTGTACCTAAATATACAATAGGTAAATAGAATATGTTACCACTAACCTTGTAAGAAAATCTTCTCCTCAAGAAAACACACAAGAAATACGCATAGAAAAATGGCAATTACCAACTATCTATGCATCCTTAAATCAAAGTTTATATTATTGATTGTGTCCTACATGTAAATATTATAATACCACAATATTTACATAAAATGCAATTTTACACATGTTCATTATATGTGTAAAAACATTCCGAACAGGTTTTAAAAACTGAACAATAAATATTTTACTATTTGGTTTATAATAGTTAAAATAAGAATGTAGGTAACGATAAAATATCCATCATTTCAATACAAAAAGCACTCGATATTCCTTAGCCTTAATATGTCTAGTCTGGCATTAAAAATGCAGTTAAGACTGAAGTAAATTCTCATTAAAACAAAATATGAGGAATCAAATATATAGCTTTTATTAATACAGAGATGATATTTTAGATTTCGATGAATTATCAATTTTTATTTAACGAGTGGCTTAAGAAGTTATCTGCATCGGTTCTTGAGTACACTTTTATCAGCGAATGCTGCATACGTCTCTTTTTTAATGAAATATTTGAATAAAAAAGTTCACTTAATTATCGACATGAATTAAATTAAATCCCTTTCATGGCATTAATTATTTTACATTAAGGTTTCCTCAAAAAAATTCTTTAACGTTGAATAGTTTTATGTATTGAAAGTTTCGGACATGACACGTTTTAAATATGACAAAGCGGAAGCATGCGAAGGCTCCAACTTTGATGAACTATTTTACGAGGAAGTAAAGAAGTTAAAGTTGGAACTCGAACAACAGTTCACAGAGGCCGAAAATGTTAATGACGCTAACTCGAACCCGATGCTTAACGCAACAATAAGCGTGGTCGATGTAATAAAAGCTCTATCAAACTGCCAAAACGGTAAAACATACGGAGAGAACTCGCTTCCTTACGAAGTCTTTAAAAAGGAAAGTTCCTACCTACTGCTCTACGAACTGTTTAACACATGTGGTCTTTTTTCCTTTGCGATAACGCACTCTATGTGGTCCGCGTCAATAATCAAGCCAATCCCGAAGAACAACACGTGCAACCTGGGTATACCACTAAATTATCGCGGTATTAGACTACTTCCGGCAGTGAGCACACTATTTGTGAGTGTTCTTAACAACCTTATGATAAAATATTTTGACCAGAACGAAATAATTGTCGATGCGCAAAATGGCTTTCGCAAATTAGATCTTCCACCGATCACCTTTTCAGATTGTGTGCCATCATTCAAACAGAACGGCAGAGGGACAATCAACGTATTAATGTTTCATTGATATGATGAAAGCATTTGATAGGGTGGACAGGAATTGTCTGTTAGCTAAATTATTAGCAATAGGTGTTCACGGACGCTTCTATCACGCTCTACGTCATTTTTACAGCTCTTCAAAAGCGAGGGTGAATATTAACAATCACTAAACCTACTACTTCAACGTCTACAATATATGTATCCTACTGTACGCGGACGATATTGTTATTTTATGCGAAAGCGAGTGAAATCTCCTAAGATGCTTGATTAAGGCGAAACATGGTGCGAAAGATGGCGCATGAAAATAAATCCTTCTTAAACGAGCATTATGCATTTCCGAAAACAAAGTCAGAAACAAACAACGTGTACCTTTAACATTGGAGAGCACGCTATAAACATAAAGAACAGTTATAGATATCTCGGATGCATTATATCAGACACATTTGACTTCTCTGTCACCGCTAATACACTGGCAGAATCGGAATGGCTGGGCTTTCGGTGTGATTTTAAATAAAGCTAAAACAATAAATGGGCTTATGTTTACCGTATACATGTACATCAAACCTTACAACAGCAGTGTTATACCTGTGATGGATTATAGTTCAGGGAATTGGGGATACAATACATACCCGAAATGCGACACTATACAACATATTCCGATTCGAGCCTTTCTTGGTGTTCATAAACACGCATCAAATGTTGTAATTACGGCGTACTACTACCGCAAGACATCATATAGGGATGCTGCGCCTGTGGGACCGCCTTGTTAAGATGACAGACGATAGGCTAACACAGAGGGTATTTTATTGGGACAATGTCTCAATAAGGGCTGGAACTCCGACATAAAACACATCTTTGACTCACTTAACCTCCAGCACTTATTTGCATCCAGATCGATGGGCAATATCTCACTTGATAGTCTACGCAGTCGGACCACCGAACACTATAAGATAAAACACATAAAAAATTGACGCAGGGCCTCGAAACCCAGCCAAAACTCAGAACATTTCGGCAAATAAAACAACAGTATGTGTGCGAAAACTACGTGACAATGTGCCTCCCGAAACACTTCAGATCTTTTTTTGCACTGCGCATTGAAACAGGGAGATTTCGACATCTGAAGGCTGAATATGGACTGTGTTTAATTTGCAAGGAACCACGTACAATCGAATCCGAGTACCACTTCTGTTTTGAATGTTCCTGTTATACAAACCTTAGACTTTTATTGTATCATTCCATCATAACGATAATACCAGACCTGATTTGTATGGATTATAGTGACATACTTAAATGCTTAATGACGGATAAATGAGTGATATATAAATTTGCATTATTTATACATGATCGCTATTTAAAATGAGAAAGTATACTGTGTGTGACGATATGACTTTATTATGGCTATTAAACAAAATTGTTCATGACACTTATAAATGGTATATCCTATATCAAATCAGTGAATATTTTTGCTATATACTCTTAAACAGGCACAAGATTGCTACACTCATCCATGTCTGATAAGTGACTCGTATGCCATTTGCATGGCTGGGTAGACTGTTTGATTTGAAATTGTATTTTATGTAATAACTATTACATGTATGTACTATGTGCCACTTAAATAAAATATGAAACTACTATATACATGTATAAACAGGTTACACATGCAGAAACTTATATAGTATAAATGCAATAATCACAACGCAGTGTATGATATTGCCTAAGTCTTGTGTTACATTACATAGTTGACTTATAAATTTCAATAAATATTATTCAGAGACCACTAGCGTACGCATGCACAAAAAATGTCAATGACTTTATAATCAGTATATATAATTATATATGTTGTTGTGTCAATTAACGAAAACACACTTGGCAAATGCATAAAACAAAATTAGTACAAAAATATTGCGTATAATACATTGCACCTATTAATGAAATGAGGTATAAAGGTTAATCCCTGACAATAATTGGCCTTGTAAACCCATTTACATTGTAGACGTTTCCGAGTCTGTGCCATATATTGATGTCGCTGACTTGTAGATTTAATCCTTGTATTTCCTAATTAAATTTGGAAACTATTTTATTTGTTGTTGATTCAGACAATTCGTTTGAGTGTAATGTTTTACCATCGTGTATTGATGCTGAATCTTCTGGTATACGGAATATACGGACATTATACCGTCGACTAAATTGTTATTCGACATTGAGTTGTCAATAGTGATTATCAATATATTCCTGAAGGTTAATAGCATTGAGTTTGTCGTGTTCACGGTTTTGATCAATTTGCTTTTCCAACCGCGTGACCTTTTTATAGGTTGCCCCTTGCCTTTACCTTTTAAAATATTTTCCTTCAAGAATTTGGATTTTCTTTTATATCGTTTTTAGATTGATTTATAATGTGTACAATCATGTGTTTAAATCTTGAATCTTTACCAGAGAACACGTTTTCTAAGTTTGTGTTCATGTCCGCATGTGCTTGCTTTCTATCTGCCATTTCGTCAATTATTTCCGTTTCAATTATTTGACTTATCGCGTATAATAACACTTAAATAAATCAATACAAGAAGAAGAGCAAATGCAATTCCTAACTTGTTAATCTAGTATCTTGCTCAAAGCTACTAGCGTCACTATATTTTCTTTTTGATGTATCGGTCATCGCATTGTTTTGATAGCTATACTTTTTGAATTGCTATACTTTCATTTCGCTACTGTTTTTTTTTTCATAGACTAGCAGGTTTTCCTCGCGCGTTTGCCTCGTGTGCAAAGTCGATGAGTTAGCTAAGATAGCCGTCTATTTATGACTACATTTGTTTTGTAGAGAAGACACAAGTTTAAATCATTTACATTATGGTTAATTTCAGTAAATAAAATAAAAATCACTAAATTAAGTGTTATTAATGATTTTGTTCCCTTGTCAGCCCAAAACTGTTCACTGCATTCGTGCTGTTTCACACTTAACTGATAATTTATGCTTTGCTGCACGTCTTCACCCGACCGCACATTAGACCTGCCATTTTCCGATTTGTAATTTCTCAAAAGCAATAGGAACCATTGAACGCCGATTACAACAAAACTTGGATACAATTGTTTCATGGGAAACTGATGGAAATTATTCAAATGTTCATAGTAAACCTTTTAGCATGACCATTTCTTCCGGCTAAGAAAATTTTACGAGGACCACTAACTGAATATTTCAGATTGAATGAAACCTGTTGTTGATGAAGCCAAGTGCCTTGGTGAAATATTTGTTAAAGAACTAACATTGGTTCAAAAAATTAAGCAACTGAACACTAAATGAGTTTAATCACTTAATTTATTAAAGGTTCTTGGCTAAGGCTAATTGGGGATCTGATGCTACAACTTTCCCTAAATTCTAAATTATATAAAAATACTTATAATATGAAGTTGGAATATGGCTCAATTGTTAATGGATCCAAAAGTTATTATCATTTGACAAAGGTTGATACTAATCACAATAAGGGACTGTGATGATAAGCCCTTGGTGAGTTCCAGTCGGGAGCTTTTATGTTGCAGCAGATGAACCGTCCATATGTATACATAGAAGCTTCAAAACCGAAATGTCTAAAGCTGAATTCACAAATATATTAGAAGAATACCACACCGAATCGATTTGGTTTTGCTTTATTTTCAAACGATTACTCAGCTTATATTAGGGGTCTAGAGAGAACTTTATTTATTTTTGCTGAAGCATTATCTTTTTACTTTGCTCTCCTTGTTACCGGGTATTTCCAAACTAACTGGATAAAAAAAACTAATTGTTGCATATTTCGCTTGTTTATTGTTATCTATCAAACATCTTAAGTGGTATATTATTCTTACAAAAAAGTCACTTTATAATGGCATGCTATGTAACAAACCAAAACAGTCATTTTGTGTAGGATTCCAAGCCATATTGGCATAAGTGGCGAGGAAAACCCTTATGCCCTAGAAACAGATTATATTTACCTCACAGTTACCAATGCCCAGTTACCAAAAAGTTATTATAAATCAGCAAAAAATAAACTAATAAAGTTAGAATAGCAACACATATGGAACATCGTAATTCGTAACAAATTATACACACATAGCCTAGTCTTAATTCTTGATTATCATTTGGTTTCTGGGACAGACATGATTCATTTGTATTGACACTCTACAGAAAACGAAATTCGAGTTTGACACATTCGTACCATCGTAAATGAGAGGTCATGTCTTATTGTTTACATCTTCTAAAATATATACGGCGTTTTTGTTGATACGAAATAATCATAAATATCAATGCAATAAAAGATCGCATCTGCTTTTCATCTAAGACGTTCATAACTGTTCACATCCACATTAATTACTAGTCTTCCGCAGCTTACTCCGCATTATTATTTGTTTTTATCATATATGTATAAATAGAAATACAAACGTAAAGAGTAACAGGACAAGCACACTTCATCCAT
Source organism: Dreissena polymorpha (assembly GCF_020536995.1). Lineage (NCBI taxonomy): Eukaryota > Metazoa > Mollusca > Bivalvia > Myida > Dreissenidae > Dreissena > Dreissena polymorpha. The sequence continues at coordinate 120,297,058 of NC_068357.1, forward strand.
ACATATTTCAAATATTTATACGCTCTTTCTTTGAACATACCTTTTTACTAGGTTGTCGAACAAAGCTTTTTTACTCGATTTTTAATTGAATCATCACTATCGTGCTAAAATTGGAGGAATACTTTAAATTAAATAAATACAAATTTACTATTCTATTTTTGTTTAAAACACATGTATAATCTATTACTTTTATACCATCCGTGCATGGTAATAAAAAAATACGCCGAATATTCATGACATGTTTTGTCTAAAGAAAGTTCTGGTTTAGCCGCGATCGATTTGAATTAACGAATCCGAGACAGGCTGACCGCGAACTGACATTGATACCTTGAAAAACGTAATGCATTCTTTTACAAGGAGATCACGCTTGCTCCACTAGAACGACGTTTTGTGTACACATATTAAAAACATGTTTTAACAAATTATATTAGGATAGAAAATAATGATACGTATACGATATAAAATGTGCTTGTTCATCAACTGTAATATTTGAGTGTTTGCTAAATATAAGATTCTTACCTTTAAGTACAAACGCCGAGATATTTGCAATGTGCGAAATAATAAAGGGCACACAGACACTTTATTGATTTTTAGATATATTTTGTATCCATTTTCATTCAGTTTACATCGTTACCTCCATTTAAGTTTCGAATGAAGACTTAACGTTTTATGACATTATACTGCACAAAAATCATATTAATGTACTGGTTAAAGTAATTGGGCAAAATATGTGTAAATTGCACGTTTCCTATATCTTGCAGTTTCGAAATTTTTCACAAATACAACAATTCCATTTATTCATTCGGGACTACATTTCGGGAAATTAGTCAAGCTTTCTATGGTCAATTACAAAGGTCGAGAAAGGTCAAAACTTGGGTAAGGCAACTAAGCAGAGACACACCTTTGACAAACAAGCAAAATAGGTGAACACAAAGGTCGGTCTACTTGTGAATTGTTCATACTATTTATTAGAGTTTAGTCATGTTAAATTGCTTTTGAATAGACTATTCAGTTACAATGTGTGTATACAATATTTTGTATTCTTTCATTATTTCTAGAGTTGGCATGGGTCCTTAAACTTATTAAAATCAACTTTCTCTATCAACCAACCATCAACTGATCTGTTTGTCTGGAGTTTGTTGGTTATTTCTAACCTGTAAAACATTACTTTGTACATGAAGGTTTTGACTGACAAAGAGTTAGAAGAAGTAACACACAATTTGCAATAAGTAATAAACAAAGCACAATCATACAAACAGAAACATTCACGAAAAGATCTGTACATTGAAATTATTGTTTAAACGTATTATTTTGTAAACACTACGATGCAAAATGACACAGAGTGGAGCATAAAGATTGGTTTGAAATGGGCAGCGCAAAACTATTCATAGCGCATTACCAAATTAAGATTGATGAAACCAATGAAATATTTCAAACGCAACTTCTTATAGTGTAAACATCATTCAACATTAATGTTTGATGCCCTTTTTGAAAGACGTTTGTTTTTTTTTTAGATTAAACTAATTGATGAAAAGATATATTACTAAGGATGGGAGCACGTTCTGTCAGCGTAAGGTCTTCAATCAAACAATGCATTTAATATTACATAAATTGTCAAATTATGAATATGTTAAAATTGCATTTGAGTAATACTACTACTGCTACTGCCACTGCTACTGCTTCTGATACATCTACTGCTACAACTACTGCTTCAACAACTACTACCACCACCACCACCACCGCCGCCACCGCCGCCGCCGGTTTCTAAATTAAGGCTTAATTACTTTTAGAGGATCCATTAAGATTATTAGCGCGTATATAACTCAAAACTAAGACTATGGCTGAACTTTTTATTATAAGTCGTCTCCAACAATACGTGATATTTGTGTCACTTTACTTGTACATTAACACAGCTATGTTATGTTTATCTTAAGGTTCATGTAGAGGCTTCATTTTGAAAAATGTGGGACCCCTAGCATTGAACTCAAATTTGACTAAAGGAAGAGTGCCACATTGAAAATGTATACATATTTGCTTTAAAGGATGTTTTTCCTTCAAACTGCTACCAATTTTGTACATCAACGTATCATACCATCCACAAAATCAATCAAAATACAAAGCGATTTTAACACTAAAATATGCATTATTTTCAAAAATCTGAATCATGTTAATTCCACGTTTTTCGGCGGAAAATTATATAACTAGTGAATAATATCGACATTGACAAGGGCAAGTTACGCTTAAATAGTTAAAAAAAGTTTACACATCTAGAAATATAAAAACTCGAACATATGTCATTTCATCACCATGGGGGCAGCCATTTTTAAATTAATAAAATAGAAAGAAACATGCTAAAAACTCACTCATCGCCTAATTGACATTCCAAACGGTTGAGGATGACAAATGCATTGGATTGTAATCTTTCCGTTGATGTTTGCAAACTGCACAATCAGACCTAATAAACACTCAAAAGAATAAATATGTAAGAAGCATTTCACCAATGTTTACAATTGTTGTCGAATCACATGTATAATATTATTGCGCATAAAATAGTACGCTTACAGACTGACAGAAAGATCGATACGTAACTCCGTTCAATTCATCACGGTTTACTATTCTATTGATAATATTTAATAATACATCGCTTTAACAATCTAAAAGTAGAAATAATTCTTGTAAACGGAGTTTTTAATAACGAAAGTGAAAACAACGGAAGTTGGATGGAAATTATGTGAGATGCACTTCGGCTCCAGAAAAACAATACACATAAACTACAAAAGACGTGTGGGGAACAATTTTCAGCTGGAAAATATTTGAAATAGGGTAAGTGATGCTATCTCTACGTGGTCATTTCTGTTATTTAGTGCAATCTCTTGCTGATTAATGTTAATAGTTGTTTTACTAGTTGCCACCCAACTGTCAAAATAAGTATGTGTATTCTCAGGTATGTGTATACACAAACCCGGTTTTCTCACAACTGCACGTGGTTTCAATCGATTTGTTTTGCACGCTTTTCTATGGAGCACAGCGATGGCCACGCTTTCAAAATGGGTAGAAGGAATCGAAATATAAAATCAATCGGTTTGCCAATTTCTTTATATTCCTTTACAATTTTTTATGTCGTCTACAATCTATTTCAATTTGAGATGGTTTAAAATTTGCAATTTGGTTGTGAGGTAAATAACCAAATTGTTAAGCCTTGGAAATAGAATTGTGACTCTTATTATCCACCATACCTGGATTTTTAAAAAGTATTTACGTTTTAGTTATTTTTAGAACTTTGTTTAGGAAATTTATCCAAAAAAGGCAGTTGAATAAAAACTCATTTGTTGTTTTATGTCAATAATTTTCTGTGAAATGTTGCTAACTTGACCTTGTATATGTATATAGCTTTGTATTTATTCAACTTAAGGTAGTGCATATCCTTCCTAACTTTAGATTGAGATTTTGTAAAGTGTAAAAATGAATTGGTTGAAAAAAACAAACTATAAATAAAGCGCACAAATATTGAATGTCAAAAATGTGTGTATATTATTCTATCCGTCTTAAGCTTTAAAATGATATATAGTTTGACCACATTGTACCACATTGAATGAAGAAAAACCAAAGCGAAGTTTTAACGAATTTTATCCCCCCCCCCATGAACCTTAAGCAACATCCTACTTGACTTTAATCAATGCGACCATTTTATATTGTTATGTGTAGAAGTTAACTCACGTGTCCATACTACTTCAACGATGCCTAACGTCTATGTTCTTATCTTACTTGGATGTTCATAATATAATTGCGTTGTAACTCTTTTTCTGCAATGTACCTATGCAAATATAACTTTACTTTCCATGTAAGGGTTGCTTTAAAACGTTCTAAAATTCAAAACAAGCTCTCGCCATAGTAAGGGTACCCTCAAGCACAACATAATGACTTTGGCGCCTAAATGCAGGTACTATCCATATGTTATTTTACAATATCAAATAATAAACACGAATGATATAGCATAACAAAACAATATACATACACATCGAAAAATATAAAAATCCCTGTTTATTAGCCGCGCCCAATAGCCTCCGTTTGCCTTTTGGAAATGATTTTGTTGGTACTAATAATATGTCGTGGTGTCACAGGGGCCTTCTCGGGTAAGTCGAGTTTGGGTCCATACGGCTTGTTCTTATTAAGGTCAGTGTTTAATGCTTCAGCACCGGGATTACACCTTTACAACCACCAACCTCCATGATTTCTCAAACACCTAAACATACATCCTTCCCTGTCTGTGACACAAATTCTGTGCTTGTATGACCTATTCCTGTACGCCTTGTTACTAACATTATCTGGCGACATCGAACCGAACCCAGGCCCTGACCCCAACACGCAGCAAACGTCCTACTTGGTTTGTACCAACCACGGTCTCAGTATGATGCATCTCAACATCCAGAGCCTAGTGCCGAAAATTGACTTACTTTCAGTAGAGGCCCAGCCATATGACGTATTAGTTTTCATCGAAATATGGTTGAATCAATCAATCAAAGACGCTGAACTACGCATTCCCAACTTCAAATTACCATTCCGTTGTGATCGAAAAGACCGCATTGGTGGTGGAGTAGCGATCTACGTTCGGGAAAGCATACCTGCAACGGCGCGCAATGATCTTCACATCAACAACCTAGAAGCCCTCTGGGTTGAAATCCACATAAACCATCGAAAACTTCTCATTTGTGGAATTAATCGTCCACCAGACTCTAATAATACACAATGGCTTAACATGGAGCAGAGCCTCGACCAGGCATTTGATGGACAGTTTGACAACATCCTTGTTACTCGCGACTTTAATATTAACCTTTTAACCAATCATTCCAACAGACTTACACACCTTATGGACTCCTACAACTATTACTTCCCCGACACACTTTACTGAACACACGTCTTTCTTAATTGATCTCGTCTTCATAAAACATCCTTCAAGTGCTACAAGTGCTCTAAAGCTTCGTAACTGACCCTTTTGTTCCTAATATTATTCGCTTTCATTGTCCAGTAGTCGTTGTTCTTAACTTTGTAAAACCTAAGCCGCCATCTTACAAGCGTCGCATCTGGTTATACAACGAAGGCGACTACACAATATTTAGAAACAATCTCACATCAATTAACTGGCACTCGATTATCAACGAGCCAGATCTTAATAGCTTGGTGATAAGGTAGCTGACAATATCTTTTCTGCTGCATCTGACAGCATTCCTAACAAGGTAATAACTATTAGACCGGAAGACGTACCCTGGATGACCAAAGAAGTTCGCCAGCTGATCAGAAAACGTACCCGCTTTCACCAAAAAGCAAAACGACTAAACACACACGCAGCATGGGCTCAATTCCGTAAATCCCGTAATGAAACAACGAAAGACATTAGAGACTTATCATCAAAATAAACTCTGATAATATCGACACTTAAACCTGGTTTAAAATGGTCAAACAGCTTTCAAATAAACAGTCCTCCACCACAATTCCAACGCTTATAGACAACGGCACAGAAGCATCGACAAACGCAGAGAAAACTGACCTCTTAAACAATTTCTTCACTAAGCAATCAACTGTAGATGACAGCACACACACGATCACTGAAATTTACTCAATCATCAATAACGTCCTCGCAGATATTCAAATATCAGCACAGGATGTCCGCGACGCTGCGACGCTCATTGATCCTTCAAAGGCATGTGGACCCGACCTGATAAGCCCTAGATTCATCAAAGAGGGAATTCATGAACTGTGCGTTCCACTCTCTATCATCTTCACAAAACTCATTTCTAAGTCAGTATTCCCATCGTCATGGAAATTAGCAAACGTAGGCCCCGTTTTTAAAAAGTCCGATCCTTCGATTCCTTCTAACTATCGTCCAATCTCCCTTCTTAGTTGTCTTGGGAAACTCATGGAACGCTGTATCCATAAACATCTAAACAACTATCTCATCTCCAATAATCTAATTACACAATTCCATTCAGGTTTTATGAAAGGTGATTCCACGGTCAACCAGCTGACCTTTTTATACCACGATATCCTTAAAGCTCTTGACGCAGGCAAAGAGGTTCGAGCCGTTTTCTGTGATATTTCCAAAGCCTTTGACAGAGTTTGGCATCCTGGGTTCCTCAAGAAACTATCAGCAGCAGGCATTCAAGGTAACCGTATAAATTGGTTCAGGCCTTATTTATCAGACCGAAAGCAGCGTGTCGTCATTGGCAACTCTTCTTCCTGTTGGACTACAGCTGAAGCTGGTGTCCCGCAGGGGTCTTTACTTGGTCCACTCCTCTTTCTACTCTACATCAAGGACATAGTTACAGACATCCAGGCAAACATTCGTCTATTCGTCGACGACACCAGTCTATATATAATTGTTGAAGACCCAGCCCCAGCTGCTGTCACTTAAATCTTGACTTGTCTCGCATAACCTCATGGTCCAAATCATGGCTGGTCTCATTTAATTCTTCAAAAACCGAATGTATGCTCTTTTCGAGAAAACGCATCAAACCTACTCATCCACCAATCTTAATGGAACAAACTTCGATTGCCCAAGTCAAAACTCACACCCACCTAGGCTTGGTCCTTTCTGAGGATGCCAAGTGGTCTTTCCACATATCAATTATCCTCGCAAAATCCTGGCAGAGAATCGGCATACTTCGAAGCCTTAAATATACACTGACAAGATCAAATCTTGAAAAGATGTACATCACCTTTATTAGACCACTTCTTGAGTATGGCGACATCATTTGGGACAACTGTTCTGTAGCTCTAAAATGACATTGAATTGGTCCAAGTTGAAGCCGCAAGGATCGTGACAGGTGCTACAAAATATTGCAACATCGACCGCCTTCTAAAAGACCTAAACTGGGAATCACTCTCCTAACGAAGAAAGAAACATAGTATGATGCAAATATACAAAATGCAGAACAATATTGCACCCTTCTATCTATGCAACCTGATCCCAGTTCGCACATCCAGGCCTATGACCTCCAATCCCAAAATGGCATACCTCCAATTTACGCAAATACTCAACTATATTCCAATTCCTTCCTTTCTTCCGCCATCCGCCAATGGAAAATCTTTCTCCTGACGTCAAAAACTCCAATTCACTTCTTGAATTTAAGCGAAAAATCACTCAATGCAAAACAAAGTCGTGCCCACTATTCAAAGTTGGTGATAGAAGATTACAAATCTATCATACTCGTATGCGACTTGGCTGTAGCTCCTTGAACCTCGATCTCCATCGTAGAAAAACTACTTCCTCACCGGATTGCATATGTGGTGCCATTGAAACTCCGTCTCACTTCTTGCTTCACTGCCCAAGGTATCAGCACATACGACAACATTGTTTTACCAATCTCCCATGCGCAACAACCGTAAATAACCTTCATAATTTGTATGAAATATATCCACACTACCATGATTCCGTTTCAACTTTGAACCCGATCCAATCACAATCCTAACAATTACGTGAGCGAATCCATGTTCTTGTGGCCGCCTAAATGCTAAACATATATGAGTCAACTCCACTATGGAAAAGAATTAATATAAGCTTTACGCTTGTTTTCTAATCCATGAATTTCTTACTTTGCAACAATGCATGAATTGTATGATTACGAAATGAATAAATACGTTTAAACTAAACTAAATTAAGGCTGCATAAACAGAGAAACTACTAGAGTTAGAGTGAAATAATCTGGATCTGATTTCTAGAAAAGTCAAGATAATTATGATAAGGCTTAAACCTAAATATAGATTCAACTCAATACGGCCACCCAATTAGTTTCGGGAGTATGTGCGTGCGTTCTTCGGTCCATCCAGAGTGGAAAGTATTCAAACTGCGATTGACAAACAACTTGCTTCAGATGTGGAGACGGCGTATCGCGCGAAATGTTTCACTGGCAAACGATTGCCTCAATCACAATTCATTAAGTGTGTATGCTTTAAACTAACTCTTATTCCATTTGGAATTGCATTGTAAGTATATTTGTGCCTCTTTTTCTTTGATGTATGATTGCGTGACATTGCAAAATGTCAACTTATATCTGAAGATTAACTCATACATAATTATCACGATACACATAATGTTGCTGGGGTCAACACTAGCCACGCCCAAGGGAAATAATATTAAAATAGAATTATATATTAAATAACTTAAACAAAACTCATATGAAACAGCAAGGATAAAGGATTTTTTTGGTGTTTAACATCTTATGGTATACCTCTACCAAGTTTGTTTCAATCATGCCTCTGGGTCAAAATTAGCCCCACCCTAGTGGTTAATTGTTCTCCGTATATGTATACAGTGAAAACCTTAAACATATTCTTCCCTTTAACCTTTATGGCCCAGATGTTTGCTATTTGACATGTTACGTCATGTATTGATCATCTGCTAAAATTAATTATATGGTTACAGTTCTAAATCAAACAGTTGATTTCTCATTATATGTTGAAGATGTTCTGATTTTGTTTTCTCAATTATGTTGCCATGTTTTACATTAACACGGGCACCAGTAATATTTGCATACATTAAACATGAGTAATATAACGTAAAAGGCCCTCTGTTGAGTTGTGCATCAGTATATAAAAATATACTACAGTCTCAGCATTCATAAAAGTTGATACACATATATATGTAACATATATTGTTAGAATTATACAAAACAAACACATACACACACAGACTCAGACACGCACATAAGCACGCATGCACTTGCATGAAAACACAAAATACACAATGTTTTCAGACGGTTCATGAAAACAACATTACATTTTCAAACATGTTCAAAGAATAATAAAATACGTCTGAATTCTTTATTGGGTTTTACGTTTGGTTGACATTTTAAACATCAAAAAAATACATTTTAATAAAATTGTTAATAAATAAAAAAAAGTTGATGACGCCAACTTTATTGGGGTAATATTTGATAAAGCTCTAACTTTTGTTCCACAAATAAAGCAACTGAAAACCAAATGTCATTAATCACTTTATATATTAAAAGTGCTTCATTATGCTTATTGTGAATCTGATGCTACAAATTTCCTTAACTATATAGAAAACTTATTCGATTGAAGTTGGAATATGACTCAATTGTTTATAGATCCGCACGTTATTATAATTTGCAAATTATCAATACTATTCAAAATGAGGGACTCCGTTTAGCTCTTTCTGTTTTCCGTTCGAGAGCCTTTTTATTGAAGCACGGGAACCATCCTAATATCTACATAAAATCTTAAAAGCCTGTGAGTGTCTCGAAATGTTTAAAGCTGAATTCACACATATTTTTTTTTAAATATCACACCGCTGGGTCATAAAATGATGCTCGATTTGATTGTGCTTTATTTCTGAACGATTCATCAGCTTAAATTAGACGTCCAGAGAGAGCATCATTTTTTTGTGGATGCAATAGTTTTATACCTGGCTTTTCTTGCTTAAAAAAACTGGAGACAAATTCATATTAACCTATTTGCTTTGTTTATTGTTATCTATAAAACATCTTAAAGTTGAATAATGTTCTTGTTAAAATAGTCATTTGAACATTACATGATATGTAACAAACAAAAACAATCATCTTATTGGCATACTTATTGGAAATGAAATAACTGATGCCCTGGAAAAATAATTTCTTGACCTCCAGATTATAAATGCTCAGTTTCCATTTTTTTATAAACAAGCAATAATAAGATGTATAAAGTCAGAATAGCAACCAATTTGAAACAGCGTACATCTTAACAAATTACACGAAATAAAGCTAACTCTTGATTCTATAACACCAATTGGTCATGATCAAATTTTACCAACACGGTGCAGATAACGACGAAACCGTTTAACTCGTTCGAACCTGTTTAAAAGAGAGGATACAACCTTAATGTATAATTTCAATGAAAATTTTCTACGTTCACAGGCTTATTGATTGCACCGACTAAAGAAAAATCTCAATGTAAACATTTCAAAGTCATTGAAAGAGCTTTTCATACAGTGCCAACCTATTTATTGATTATTTGTTTAAAGGTTAATACGTACCCAAAAATCTAGTCTTCATTGCTTCTTTGATTTCAATATTATCATTTGTAAACGGCACGAGATAACCTGTACGGGTTGGGTATCATTAAAACCAAAATAAATAATACCACAAATTATCTTTAAAAAGAAATACGCCGTTGATTTTGGTTTTTGTTGGTGAAAAATATGTATATCAGTGAAATAAAGCATTGCATCTCCTATTCATCTGGAATGTTCTTATCTGAATCACACCCATATAAATTACGGGGTGTTGCGCCAGTCTGTTGTCTGTTGTAGCTTACATCCCATTATTTTACTATTAGATAATATGTGTATTGACAACAAACGGAAAAACTATGACAATGAAATAACAACATACAGGGTAACAGGCCAAGTGCATATCACCCATTCATTTTTCAAATATTTACCAGAAGAGTCAGTTGTGTATAGGTAAATTTTGAAAACAATTTTAAAAAAACATCTTGTAACAAATCATACAAGAATAGGGAATAGCATTACTAATATGATATGCAATGTATTTGTTACCGAATGTAATAGTTAAGCAATTGCTTAATATAAGTGTATGGCCTTTAAGTGCAAGCGCTGCGGTGCTAACAATGAGCGAAATATAAAGGGGCGGACACACACACACACTGTATGAGTTCAAGATTTTGTGTGAAGTTGTATCCACTTAGCCTGTTTTAAGAGATATAATGGTTTCACGCTTAACAGATGACATCGTTGCAAAAAAACGTAGTGCTCCATCTCTTTTAGTTTTAAATGAAGAATTTGAATTTAATTTACGCTCTACTACACAAAATGTCACTTAAATTAATATATCTTTTTACATGGCTCGTATACTGTAAAATTCAATTATGTATATTAAATACAGTAATGTTGAAAGATGTTTAAAGATATCCTATTTCAAAGTGGTACGGATTTTTTTTATGAAGCAACTGTTTTATATTTTACAATATGTATTGATAATATCTGGTTGTTCACACACCTTTCTCCCTATATATAAATTATCGACTGAGAACGACTATCTATTAATAGATCCCAGAAATAGGAAATGACGTTGTTGAGAAATATAATTATCTCCCTGTAAATACACAAATATATTCATGATTTCACTGTATCTTCTTGATCCAACGGATTTCCGCGGTGTTTTTAACATAGTGTGAGGGTAGTTTAGAATCCTTATCGGATCTTGCCCTAATACAACTATGGTTTCATGTTTGTAAATAAGTGTTTATGTATGTAACATTGTCCATTCTGTGTATGTAAAAATTGTTCCCACGTCGAGATGTGTTGCGGTGTAAGTGCGAGATATATAACTGTCAATGAACCATCCTTTTTTGCGGATGTGGATTTCATAGTATGTATGCCTCGTTCTGCACCGTAGCTAGGCGCACACGCCGAAGTCTCAAATGGGAATATGTATGTCTGTTTGTATGTCTGTGTATCTGGTTGTTCACACACCTTTCTCCCTATATATATTATATATATATATAGGATAGCAGCATTTCTGCCTGCGTAAGGTCTTCTACTAATGAACCAAATAGTGTAATTAATATTACAGACAGTTTTACATATATGTCCTTTTTCAAAGTGGTATGTTTGTTTAATGAAATAATGGTTATATTGTTATAAATGTGAACATGACCTGATACTACCTCTTCTGAATGTTCAATTTATTTTGTCTCTGTATCAACGTTAAATCTGTTTAAACGAAATGCAACAAGATCGTATATGTTCGCTTTAAAGTCCGATTACATTACATTAAGTGAATGCATACTTGTTATCTTAACACTTGTTAATTAGCATCCCTGTGAGACTAGAGTGTTTCTGGTACTCAACGGAATTTCCAGACACGTAACCGTCCCCCTCCACAGACATGACGTCACCAACGGACATGCGCACTACAATTGTCTGGGTACCTTGATCCCAGCCGCCGCCGGTGTGGCCTGCAAAGGCGTAACCTATGGATTCTTGGTTCTTCTTCATTCGCATCGTGCCTGGTTTTCCCTTCGGGTTTCCGATCGTCATGGTAAATAAGTAAGTTCCGTTAAAAGGAGCAGTGAAGATTCCCGTGGTTGCGTTATACGCGTTGCCGAGGTTAAGAGGAACGACGCCGAAGATTACAACGCTGACCTGGGGAAAGGCGTGGTCGAGTGTGCCCAGGAAGGCTTGGAAGGCGACGGAGGCTGTGGAACCTGTAATGAGACCATGAGAAGAGTTGTTTTAATCCGACGCAATAACACAATCTACCAATGAGATTATCTGATGACAAACAGTTAATTATTCTCAAAGGTATGAATTGTAAACTTTTTGTTCATGCCTCATTCATACATAATATTCTGAAATACATTTGATTTTGTTGCACATGCGTTTTGTATACGTGGTTTTGTATAAATATCAAAGACATGTCGTATGTATCAATTATTTTTCATCAACTATTAATGACGAATGTTTGTGAATATCTGATCATAAGTACGGTAATTTATCAGACATGTGCAATATCGAAAGCGGTTTTGGAGCAAATGTCAAGTGTCATCTTACAACACTGTAATGTATCTCTCTTTGTTTCAAATGCAGGCTTATATGGCTTGCGAAACAAACACAGGATGTGTGTGGATTACTCAGGATTTTATAACAATTGTTTTCCCAGGCCCATAACGCGAGCGACATTATTTAATCTGCCGCCCGATAAGTTTATACACAACCAACCTCGTGTTAGTTCCGACCGTACGCGACTGGCTTGGTTTACACATAATCCATTAGAGACGGTCATGATTGCTAACAAAATATCGATTACGTTAAAAGTAGGTGCAAACCATGTTACACAGTTTGCACCATGTAGGCATGGCACGAACCAACACAATACCGGGCGTGTTTGCAGTTTCTTTCTACATTTAAGTACTGTATTTCAATCCAGATTAATGCACATAACATGTTGGTCTTCATGCAAGCTTCAGTGTTATCAACATGCCCAGTCTGACGATTATCAAAACTCAACAGTGTAAGATTATTATATTTAAGTATTTACTGTGTAATACGTGACTCTTCATATTTGCTCAGATTTTAATTGTGTTTAATAAATATATGTCAACGCTCATTACTTCATGGTAAGTTCCTGTTTCAACAAATTTGTATCATATTTATGGACTGATCCTAAATATTATTCAGGGTAAATAGTATATAGTTACCACAAAGTTGTCAGCTTTTTGCATTATAAGAAAATATTTGGCTCACGAAGACAAACATAAGACATACATAGCATAGTGATATTAATCAACATGATTTGCAGTATTAAGTCCACGTTTATGTTATTTTTCTGAATTGGCAAATGCTGAGCTTCCTACATATTTATATTATTACAACATTATCTTTAAATGAACAGCATACAAATTTTATAATATAAATAAAATTATACATACAAAAACCAGTCATCACCGACGTAATTCGGCTAGATAGTCCATTGGTAAGCGTGGCCAATATCTCATCAAGTTCGCTTATCCTCTGCGGTCAATTGGGTTTCCAAGGCAGCGGTTGCCATGTCCCTGGTCAGCTGATAGTTGTTCAGTTGGTTCTGGACATTCATAAGTTCTCTCTTCAGAGTGTCAACCTGGTGATGAAGCTCAATAACTACAAGTTTGTCCTGCACTGCATATTTAGTGCATTTTGGTTCTTCCGTCAAAACAGATGACACCATCAGCGACACCAACAAAATATCAGTACAATATGAATCCTAGTTATATCGAAACGTTTGCAAAACGATCTGTACTAGCCTCTTATCAAAGTAATTGTGCGTTCAGTGTATATATAGATCGGCTAAATTTACATCTCGAATTGGAGACGATTGCTCTGCCCACATAATCACGTGACCAAGCGGTTAAGCAAGTAGAAAATCTGGTAACAAAATGGTTTCTAAACTGATAGTGCCTTCGTTAAGATACTGTTATAACAGTAATTTCACTTCACGTTAAAGAATATTGATTTATTATTATTTTTATCACATGCGTAAAAATAATACCAAATGTAAAGTGCGATCTGTGTATGCTTAAGATATTTACTATAGTATAACTGACTTAATAAGTGGATATACATAAAGTGGATTATTGTGCAGGATTGTTAGAGACTGCTTTTGTGTGCAGGCGGTGGTTTTTAAGTTAACAGACTGGATTCTGGACGGTACAACTGACGCACCAAGTCAGTTAATTAACACCCACTGTCCGCGACAGTTTGATTGAAACCGTTTGGGAGAAACGATCCAAACTAAATCAATTATATCATTGGTTCAATTAAAACTTACTATTTCAGTTGTGACTGATTCATAGTCCGAGAAGCATTGACATTTCAATGCAATGATGGCCGTTTTTCAAGTTCAACTCGGTGCCACCAATACAAGTAATGTGTTCGGAAAGCCTTTTTATATTTCTTATGCCTTTTAATAAACATAAAGTCTCGAGCAGGCACAATCAGTACTGAACCAAATCTTTAAAACATCAATTTGTTCTAATTCCTTAACAAATCACCTGCATATTAAGGATTGATGTTGAACATATTCGAAACATGTTTAAACTGAAGGTACAGTCTTAAGGTCAACGGAGTTCATCTTCAAATTTCATGAGTTTAATACTTGAAATTGTCCTATGGAATTCGACAAAAAAATAGAAAGCAGGCAAAACTGTCAAATAAGAAAAATATATGTTGTATTGAAAGATGTTTTCCCCTTGTTTTCAGATGTTACCATTGAATTTTGCACTGAAAATGTCCTTCGCTCGCAATTTGTCCGACGAACATTGTACAAATAGCCTCTGACTATTCCACAAAGACAATGTGTGGAAAACAAGCTAGAACCTGTATCGACCGAGAGGGGACGTTATTAGGGACTTCATGAAAACATGGCTCGCGCGGTTCGCGCAAGGTTTTCACTATAATAAACAGACTAGCCCTTTACTGACAGAGCTTAAACTGTAATAAACAAACACTTTACTTTAATTGAGTCATGATTACAGGTAATTTACTCACGATGTATTAAGTCGTGATGATGTGTTATCCTACTCGCGTTATCGATATATTTAGCGGTGTGAACAAAATTACTTGCTCGTGGTAAACGACTAAATAAGCCGTTTTAAGCTATAACTATATGTCACGTAATCACACGTCATGCCGTAATAACATGGCTTGCATTAACTTAATTTTGTTTCATAGGGGCAGTCCATAACTTTCCCCTAATGTCAATTCATCCGTATAATAACGTGGAATAAAATATATAACAACAACGCCATAAATGAATTCCAGTCCAATTTAATATCTCTTTCGATTTCTGTAAATATTATTTATTTTTCCAAATATATACATACAGTCTGATGGCTACATGATTGGACCTCTCTTTGTCCGTACACATCTAAATCTATACGACGATTGTCTTATTTTCCGAAAAAGCATGCATCTTTAAATTGACAGGTTAATTTTTATAAAACTAAATTACCTTCTATTCAATTCTTGATTCGTCAGTATTTTTCGTCTTCGTACGTGCTAGTTGTTGATTGGCTGAATCACCTGTGGTTCCCTTGAACTTCAATGTAATCCAAAATGTTAATCTTGACATTTTAAGTAATCATCGCTGCAACCTGCGACATGTCAGTGTGACACCTGATCAGTCTCGGGCAATAGAAATAAACACTCGTGACCAGTGCTCCAGTGTTGTATGGGCTGCTGAACAGAAGAAGAGAAAAACAGCTTCAAACTAAGGAAGGCTTTTAATTAAGAAATAACCCATAACAAGACATTGATAAAACTCTATGGAAACAAACGAATTGCAAAAGATATCTACCGCAAAAAGACTGTGACCGTTTTCCAATAAAGATATATCCATGTATATGCGGCACACGTGATAGCTAAGTATTTGGCAGCGGTGAGACAGGAATGTTTGAAATTAAGTGTCCATTTTCAGCTAATAATATGGTACTCGCAGATGTTTGGATACAACACATTTCAAAGAAATATATTTGTCTAATCTCGGATTGTTAGAACATAAGTATAAGTCCGCCACAACAGTATTGGTACACCGTGCGTGGTTAGTTGCATGTAACAAGTGCACAGTTCTGTTGCTTTTATAACATACACGAAAAAATACTTCTTACATGTTTTATAATCGGGCTGCGTCCCGGCATGATGAGAATGTTGTGCACGCACTGCATTTTCTTTCTTTGTACTATAAATAAAATAGTGTGCGTAATATGCTCATTTTTAAGTTCATTCTATTGTTTTTTAATGTGCTAAACTATGGGTTCCAAATCAGAACATTGTTTATGTTACGATTGTTAATTACTTGTAATGGAAATTAAACTATTCAAAATTCACTTGTGTTCGTTTATCTAAATGGAATCAATTTCATTGTTGCAAGAGTTATACTTTTCCAAACGTTGTCTTGGTCAGTTACCAGTTGCTTCTTTTGTGGCCGTCTGACGAATGTGACCGTGTGACCTAATGTGTCTGCGGGCAATGGGTCAGGGAATGGTGATGTTAGTTTATCATCTAGAAATTGCTGCAAAAACAACGCACACAGTTGCGGGATCTGGATATTAACTAAATACTTGATTTACCATACCATAAATCGAGATCCATACCGTTTAATTATAATTGATATAAAAAATAAAGGATTAATATTGATCAACACCTGCTCCATATTTTTATCTGAAGCCAAATTTAATTGGTCATGAATGACCCCATCTATAGAAGAATCTACTTAAACCCAACGAAAATAGCATCGAAGAGTTATAAGTCACAATATACTTTTGTTTAGACGAACCCATTGTTATGGTCGTTGACAGTGCTGACATTAGTTGTTTATCCAAATTTCAGATTTATTGAGATCCCGTTTCGGAAATGGTATATATTAAACGCATCCAATTTATCTCTGGGGAACCGACCCATTCTCGGAATAAAATAAAACGCATTGACGCCGTATAACCAAAGTTTATTAACGTTTGTTTTTCGATTAGAAACGATACTCGGCAAAACATGTGTACCTAGACTTTCGACTTGTCTAGGAAAATGGCAGATGTTAGCAAACCGCGCAACCGATTAATTGATTGCTGATTGGTCGATCGATATTAAGATAAAAAAATTATAAACAAGTAATGTGAGTTAATCATTATTAGGCAATTACAAATGTCCTTTTATGATTTATACATGAACTAGTAGAAGTTTAAATGTGAATCTTTTCTTTTGCCAATACATTTAATATATTGTGGCTGCATGATATTGGAAAATTTACAAGCAATTACATAAAAACATACATAACTATTTCAGCTTGCTAATTTTTTGTGTATACCTTTTGAAATTTAACTTCCGTTGCATACACCATGTTTTAAAATGTAAATTTGACTTGTGAAGTTAATGCCGTACGTCGACGATTCAAAGGTATTAATTCCAAATATTCTTTTAAAACTGACTGAAACGCGTCGCTTGCAAGCCTCAGCAATATCAACAATGGCTTACACAGTTTGTGTGTTAACAATCGTGATTTTTTAAACAAAATTGACTTATTGGAAATGTCGAGTTTACATCAGTATGTGAAAAAAGTGTCCGAACAGTTTAGAAAAAAATGAAGTCTACAATTTAAATCGTATTTCACCTTCACGTTTCCGTTACCTAGAAGGTATGCGAGAATATGTGTAAAACAACGAAACTTTGGTAAATAACAAAACCAAAAATTTGTTCTAAAATTAACATAGCAACACTGAATGTCACTGTGGTATAGAGGTAAACAAAAATAAGGTTTTATAGATTTTTATATAACGAACCATTTTTAAAGCTGTCTGGCAGACTATAAACTACCTGTGTGAATATTTTGCTCAATACATGTGGTGAGAGAGAGAGAGAGACAGACAGACAGACAGACAGACACACAGACAGACAGACATACAGACATACAGATAGACATAGAGAGACACAGAGCGAGACAGAAAGAGAGGCAGAGAGAGAGAGAGAGTGACATACACACCGACAGATAGAGAAAGAGAGAGAGAAAGAGAGACAGAGAGAGAGAGAGTCAGAGAAAGAGAGAGAGAGAGAGAAAGAGAGAGAGAGACAGAGAAAGAGAGGCAGAAAGAGGGCGAGAATGAGAGAGTGAGAGCCAGAGACAGAGGCAGAGAGAAAGAGAGACAGAGAGAGAGACAGAGACAGAGACAGGGAGAGAGAGAGAGAGAGAGAGAGAGGGAGACAGAGACAGAAAGAGACAGAGAGAGACAGAGAGAGAGAGAGAGAGAGAGAGAGAGAGAGAGAGAGAGAGAGAGAGAGAGAGAGAGAGAGAGAGAGAGAGAGAGAGAGAGAGAGAGAGAGGAGAGACAGAGAACAGAAAGAGAATGAGAGAGAGAGATAGAGACAGATAGAGAGAGATAGAGAGTATAGAGAGAGAAGACTAGATAATATAGAGAATCTTCTCTCCTAGACTTTAGACTTCTCTCTTAGATATAGAGAGAGAGAGAGGGGGGGGAGACGAGCGAGAGAGAGACTGAGAGATACAAATAAACCTGCACCGATTAGTTTTTCAGAGGCGGAGAAACACCCTTAAACACTCAATCAAGTTCTTTGCTCGTATAGTTAATGATTTTTTTGTAGATATGTTATTATTCAAATTCTGATTAAAATATTAAAATGATAGTACAATCTAGTTTTAAGCCAGCATTTGTATATGCAAATAATAACTAGTGTATGTTTTACTTTTTATTCACACAATACTACTTAATATAGTGACTATCGTACACTTTTACATCGTAGCTGGATTGTATTACAATGAAACTAAATGTGTATTATGAAACGCTTGCATGCATTTTAGTTAATCATAAAAACGTTCAGATAGTCATTACCATTTTGAAGTATTTATATCTATAATCAATGAACTAATATGTCTCTAGTTGGGCAGCCACCGAATAATGTATACGACAAGATACTCCTTATCTCTGCTATCGCATGTCTTAATTAATTCCTGCATGTGTTGCCTTTACATACTTTTGAGGCGTACTTTTTATGTGGCTAAAGATATACAAATGCAAACCAAATTTGTAATATTGTCTTTGACAACGTTACTGTAAATGAATCCTAATTTGTACAAGGATGATTTGAATGTTAACCTATATGATGTTATGTAGCTTATGCTTTTAAATCAAGACGAGATGTCGTTGAAACTCGTTGTAATTTCATTTTATCGTCCTACATAAAAATACGGTTATGGTGCTATATTTTATTTATTACAATTGACTGCTTAATGGAAAAATTTTCTCTGATACGGCCATTTAATTTATATCATGATGTTATGAGAGGAAAGTGTATTTTCATTTAACAAATTTATGAATAATTCTGGTGCCAGTGTGAGGTTTGAAGCTCCTAAAAACCATCTTAAACAACCATCTTTGCATTTACCGTTCCAAAGCGGTGACCCTATGCTGCGTGTGTTTATGTACATGTTTTGTTTTGTCTTCTACAATGGATTTGCACCTTATTATTTGACAATTGGTTCGTTGCGATAAAATTTGGCCGCATTGTATATGTTTCCCTCCCGCTGCAGCAACTGCCTGTTTATTAAATTTCGAATCGAAGAATGATATCAACGCCAATTGTATTACTCCATTATTATCGACATTTTTTATGGATCGAGTACACAACAATATACCACTGGCCGTTTTAATTAAGTGTTATTGGTATTTTCTTTTATTTATTGGTATTATTTTAAGTCACACGGCTTTTCAGGGTTTATTTTCCATTTTAAAATTAACTACAAATGCGTTTTTTTAAACATAACATTTAAGTTGGTCATTTGTCCTGCATGTTATCGTATCCCAAAATGAGTCAACTAATGTTTACACATAACGATTGAATACATAAATTGTTATTGAAATAGGTTATCTTTTTATTTGTATGCAGCATACATTATAATTACGAAGATACTTATTTATGTTTAGTTACACGTAATATTTAAGCTAATAAAACCTATTCAAGTAGAAGTTTCTGACGGTCGATAACCTTTTTGATCCTTCCTCTGTTTGCATTAAACGTTTTAAGTTGTGTTTGCATGTGTTTTTGTTCCTGTTCTGTTCTGTCGTTGTTGTCATTTTTTTTCATTGTTTTCCCTGTTATAATATTTAAATTTCCCATGTTTTTGAAAATAATCGACGCTTAACGGTTTCAAATATATAAAAGTCACATTTGCATGATTATAATTTTTACATGGGAAAGGGTTTCTTTAGTGAATATAAGAATAGAGATTTTAATTTATGGTGTATTACCACCAATAGTGTGTGGCGTTTGTTTTTGAAGTTTCATCCCAACGGAATCTATATTGTGTAACGGTCTGCTTTTCGTCTAATAGTGGATGGGTATTTTGCTAAAAAGGATTTGCGTAGGTCAGATTTCAAACGACTAAATATTTGTGCTGGGTTTTCCTTAATGTATTGTATCAAAATAGTATTTGAAAAGAATAACTGAATTAATAAATATTGATTTAATGCAATGACAATTTAAAAAAAACACTACACCACCGTCATTAACATCTACCACCATCGTGAGATTTGTCCCTACGAGGCTGAGTTTGAAAATGGTTCCGGTTCGTTGAACAACATGGGCGTCAGAGGGGCAATTTTCCTTATATATTAACAATAAAATCTTGGTAACACTCTTAAAGTCACTTTTAAAGAAATCCGTTAGAATGTGGTAAAAAATCAAAAGTAAGCAGCTATGAAGGTAAGGATTACGTTCACAAAGTCATTCTTACTAAGGCTCTCAAAGAACATACGCAACTCTACTCAATTCAATACGTAAAATATAAAGAATGGGGCAATACTTACACTCCGCTTTTACCCAACATGTATACAGTAACGCAGCCGATGGATGAACCACAGCCGATGCTTACGTCGATTGCACGGTGTGATATTGGTCGCATTAAAATATACTCATGATCAACAGACGATTTATTACGGAGAAAGTCGATGTATCACGATTGCTAAAAGTAGCACGCGCATAGGCCACGGTTCATCGATTCACTCGTACTCTCATTAAGTTTTTTAGCTACTTATGAAAATAATAATATACAAGTTTTCTTAAAATACAAATTATAATACAACTACAAAAATAGTACTACCAATACTACTACTTGTACTTATAATTATAATACTAATAATATTTTATTTTTTTATTTTTTTATGCTATTGAGTTGAAATCAATGCGTGTACGCAGATGAAATCACTTAATTTCGCCATTGATTCTCTTCAACTCTCCTTCCGTCAAATATTGCCGAACTAAGCCGATTGTAGTTTCCCACAATTCCTCCTGCTTTTGCTTGTTTCGCGCGTCGCTGCTCGGTGTGACGATTTTACAATCCACCCAATAGAGTCCGTTCACTCCGGCGTGTCTGGGGTTAACCGTGAGGTCGATTGAACATTTGGCACCTTGAAATGGCGATATAGCCTTCCCAGAACACTGCATAAGGCACAGTATACATTTCCTTATCCCTGTGTCCCAGTCACGATAAAATTGAGTGTCGACAATGCCCGGATGGACGCTATTTATAGTAACATTGGAACCGCAAATCCTGCGACCCATTGCGGCGGCTTGCATGATTTGGTAAAGTTTGGATCTGCCGTAATAATTCCTGCTGGAAAAATCGCTAGGTGGTCCGGAATAGTTTATGGTCTTTAAATCGAACGTACCCCATTCGTGTGCGACGCTAGCCATAAGCAGAATTCTACAGTCGGGTCCGGACTGTTGCATGACGCCAAGCAATTTGGCGATCATTACAAAGTGACTGAGATAGTTCACCTGGAGCAACATTTCCATGCCGTCTGCTGTTTTTTGATACGGAATCCACCCCAAACCGGCGTTGCAGAACAGCACGTGGAGTTTTCGACCGCTTTTCTTGTATGCTTCGCAGAAGTTCGTCACCGATTCGAACGACTCTAGGTCGAGATGCATAAACTCAAGCGCTAAAGTTGTGTTCTCGGACAACCTAGATGTCTCTTTAGCTTTTTCTGCTTGAAAGTCCTGGTTCATTTTCGCGATAGCCTCCCTTGTTTTAGACTCTGAGCGGCATGCGAGTATCACGGTCGCCCCCATCATAGCCGACCACTTGGCGATTTCGTACCCGAGGCCGGAGTTCGCACCGGTGATCAGGATGATTTTATCCCGTGTCAATGGCACCATTGGAAACGACGGTCCACTGCCCATTTTTCAATTAGCCTGAATAAATAATATCCCAACATACATCTTTATAGTAGGGTTCAAAGAAAGTGTAGACAATTACGGAAGAATGTTTCAAACGAATTAAGATTCAAATTAGTTTCAAATAATAAGATTGGCATCAGCAAGAATATGCCGGATATAGTGTTCATCAGAAATTCAGTCGACTGAAATTCTAGTACATATAAGCAAATAGGTTTAGCTATAGAAACTTGTAAATTATGTTTCCATTTTTATCATATTTCACGGTTTGGTTTCCAGTAATTTAAAAATATGTGACTTTGCCGTCAGTTGACAAATTGAAAACAATTGTTTCAGATTTGCATATATTTGTTGTAGTTGTGATATTTTGTGGGGAAACATTAATATTGAACAATAACCATGCTCTAAAATATCCACTATATGCATCTTTTGACCGATTTAATAATTTGGAGAGTTCTGATGTTATTGTTATAGTTTGTGACATTACTAGAGTTGCTTATACAATGTATAAAATGCACCACTCTCTGTATGACCACGAATGGTCGAGTGGTTTAAATGCTAGACTTTTACTCTAATGGTAAGTGGTTTGAGCCCAGTTGAGGATTGCTTTTTTTCTTTCTTTAGTTTTATTCTTTTTTTACTGGAGCTATATAGTTCCAATGTTAACATGTATCAAATTGTAAGCAATAAATGCCAAATTTCAATGCATGCCAACATATATGAAAAGGTCCATTTAATGCTATTTATCATTTTGGTTCATCGATACGCATAACGAAAGTTACTGCGTCGCATGCCTAACATTGCGTTATTGTGTACAATAACTTATCTGTAGTATAATACAATAATTTGATACATTTGTGTACTAGTTCTAAATTTGACATATATTGATCATATAGTCTACATATTTGATGTTTTATATCGTATTAAAACAGACTTTGAACGCTAATTACAAGGTTACTTCCCATTTGAAACTTAAAACCGAGACCCATTTATTAAAATTCGTTTTCAAACCGTTGTTAATGAAATTGCAATGATAATTTAGACTCCTGTAAATTAAGTGTACTTTAATTTAAGATCGTAATTTTTTTCAATATGCCGGGGATTTAGTTGGGCATGCATAAATCCAATACAAATTTACTGGTTTCATTTACAGCATCTTCATGATAAAAACTCAAACACAAGAAAAGAAAATCGATGCAAAATCCTTTTTGTTTGAGTGCATACATGTGTTAAATTGCAAACAAAATGTAATATTTAATACATTCTTAAATATTTAAGCAATATTTACACTGCACTTACCGTATACGAGTTACTTATGAATATACAATGTCCATGTAGACCACTAGTTAACAAGCATATTCTTCTTATAAACCACTTTTATTGGAACACTGTAGTGTTCTAAATTTTGACCTACTCCAACCCAGATTAAACTGTACGTTATGCTTAACATAAATATTGGATAGCTATGTGATAATTCTGTGATAACGATGTTTGTCGTCTGTTACCCGATTCAAATCTACGCATGTCGAATAAGAGCAAATACTGGGCACCAGTATCATATTTATCAATCGTGTTACATCGACTATCCCCGGATGGCTCCACTACTGACCCAATCTCCACGCAGAGTTGTCGTTCCTTGCTCTCACATACAACTCTGCGAAAGGCTCAGCCCTCCATTTTGTCTATAAAATAGATAAAACCGAACAAACGCATTCAACGTATATTTGATTGGATATTTAAGATCGCATGCATTAAATTAAGAAATATGACTTTTAAATGTACGATAAATCGTGCAAAAACTTGCGATTTTTAATGCAACTCTTTGGAACTAATTTATTGCCCATTTACGCAGATGGAATCATTCCACGCACTTCACAAATGTAAACAATTGAACGTATGTTTTTTGAGTGACGTTAGGAATTGCTTTGACGTGTGTATGTATGTTGGTTTCTTAACATAAAAAAAACCATATCAATTTTATAATAATGAATTAAGACTGATATAAGATATCATGGTATGAGATGGTTTTCTTTAATGCAGTGAATGCAATGTAACCGTCGTGCAAGAGATTGTTTAGTATTCTGTAACCTCAATGATGAACGCTAGGAATGATCATGACATAAATGAGACGCTTTCATAACAATAGTCCGTTCTGAGCCCAACACAGAGGTGAATGTAATGTAACCGTCGTGCAAGAGATTGCTACTGACCACTAGATAGATTTATGAAATAAATCGTCTGCTGATCTAGAGTGGTTTAATATTGATGAGGGTTAATCTACACTATGTTTTGTTATCATAGTAGTACACAAACATGTATTTAAATGCATAAACACAATTTTAATAACCTGTAAAAGTTAAATTATGCTTCCTTTATATTGTTCAAGTATTATTAGACCTTCATTTAAATGAATACAGAGCCAGTATACTGCAATGTACATGTAATACTTATTTTTCTGTTAATATACATGATAGTAGGTTTAAAGTAAATTCCTACTATCATAGTATCGTGTGCAACCGGCATATATTTACTGTATAGTAATGTCCGAAATGTGATAGTGCCGTTTGACATTTCTTTTCGCTCCTTGTCCATCAAGTTATCTTCCCTATCTTGTTTTTAATCACAACTTATCGGCGATATTATATAGATAATTCCGTACACAGAAGTAAATAAACTCGCCCATAATATATCAAATGACAAGATAATTACGGCAAGATCACTACGGTAGAACATGATGTCCTTAATTTATCACAAACAAAAGAGGCGGTTCTTTATAATTTTGTATAAAAAATCTGCCCATTCATCTTACGTATTTTTTTCATCCGTTAGATACGGTCGCCTGAGATCAACCGTAGTTTCCCAAATTATTTCCCTTTTTGCTCGATGCCCGTAACATATTCATGACTTAAAATCTTACTGTCGAACCAAAATCCACCATTTGCACCGCTGTGCTGAGGATTCACTGCCAGGTCCATGGGACATTTGGCACTTTGGAATGGTGTCCGAGCAGACTCAAGGAGACATCTAAACTCACAAAAACAGAATGGATCATCATAGTGACTATAACAGTTGGTGTTAGTAATACCTGCTTGAATGCAATTTATAGTAACGTCAGAACCAGAAATCCTATGACTAATTTGATCCAGTTTGCATTTGTTGATGAAGTTTAGTTCGGAGGTAGTAAAGTGCGCTATTACATTTTCTCGGTGATCCAGAATAGTATATGTTTTTGAGGTCGATTGCGACTTCTTCCGTAAACCCTGACATAATCAGAATTCGACAGTCATGTCCGTATTGCTTCATAACACGAAGAAGTTTTCCGATCATCACAAAGTGACTGAGATAAGTGTAATCCGAACTATGATTTACACGCAATCAGACAAGTTTTCATATATACGTATATAATAATAATAATCATAACAACAGAACACCGATTTATAAATAGGAGTAATTGTTTTTAGGGATTTAATATAAAATCAATTTTTATACTCAATTATGTTAATATGTTAACTGTGAAAAAACAATCAAATAAATACCACCCTTAATTTCACGCCTACTCATACTACTTAAATGGCGTGAAGAGGTATTGATGCAAAAGAAATGTTCATGTTAATTTAACTTAACGCGTAAGAATGACTATTTGCATTTGCAATTAATAAAATATTTAATATTAAATATAACTATGAACGCGTGAATAATGTGTACATTTTCCGACAGTATTGATTTGTAAAATAAGCCTTGTACATTTAGTATCAGTTAACGCAATCGAACACGTAAAGTTATTGGTGATATTTGAGCAGCGGAGTACTTCGGATACTTACGACTGAATAATACATTCCATTGATCGAACGTGTCGGTAAATATACGTATGAATTAAACCATAGGCCAGAGAGCTATTGTTTTTATTGGCTATGTCATAAGGTATAAATATGACAAAAACTGGCATGCACCAACGTTTGACGTTTACAATACAAGAATATTTAAACACGTTTCATTAATTCGTTCACAATGTATTATTACATCGTTAATGAGAATCTCAACGCTGTCTATTGGTATCAATAAGAAATGCGAAATCGATTTGTTCTTTGTTAAGTTTCATTTAACTCATGTTTAAAACAACCGTGTCGTTTGTTTTAAAACTGAAACTCGACACTTGGTTGCCTAACAAGGTGCGCACAGTTATTCAATATTACTCGTTTACTTAGTTTCTATTTAACTCGGGTACGAGTGAGACATGCATATTCTTAAATTATACTTGAACGTTATAAAATGGACTTGCCCTCATGGATATATTATTCAACGCTTATCGTATCTGCACTAGGTAATGATATTTTCACAAAATGTGTTATTTGATATATGTTTTTAATTTAAATAATATTAATGACTGTTTATATCACACTCAATAACATTTCTAATTGGTCACTTTTCTCAAAACAAAATCAACGATATCAACACGATAATTTTTCCATATAAATTGGTAATATCTTAAGATTTGTACCAATATTGAATGAAAGAAATGACATAGAATACTTGATCTAAAAAAGTTCACAATTTGAATAAAATATCTTTCATAGCGTTAACAAGCTCCTTGCAAAATACTAGCTGATATTAAATTAGCATTTTTCTGATGTTTTATTTCAAGTTTTTCCTTGTGACATAGTTTTTATAAATCCATTGACCCAGATTCTAACTTTGCCTTTATTTTGTAAACATAAAAATTGTTGACATTGTTTCATGATGATTAAGTCTTAAATATGACTTCGAAAAGAGTAATCAGATTTTTAATTTAGGATTTAGCCTTGTGACCTAGTTAATGACCGTACTTGACCTAAATTCGAACTTGGCAAACCGGTAGATTTGGTAAAGATAATTGTCTTACAAGGTTTCATCAAGATTGAGTCATAAATACTTCTTCTTCAGTCACATTTGCTGAACGATTTGATCTACTGACCTTGTTGTTTGACCTAAATTCAAAGAAAGTACATAATTAACTCTTTTATTAAGTGTCTTCTTTATAGACTACTGGTAATTTAATAGAAGCGACAAATACAATGGGCATATGAATTCAAGAAGAGCAAGCAACAAATCATGCACGAAAACACTCTTCTCATTAATATAATCAAAACAAAGGCAAAAATTTATTTTTTTGGATCATCAGCAAATATCAGCTTAAAATCATTGCGTAATGCAGATACATATTCGTAGCGGGTTTATATTAAAGAACTAAAAATTACTTAACTGTGGGGTTGTGATTTTGTGAGAACGACTGTATGATGTATTTGGTCAGAAAATAGCTGTGTACTCGTTTGTTTCTCTTTTTCTTGTCATTAAACACTGTTTTTTATTTACCATACTATTAATAATAAAGCGGGAGGGAAGCTTTTCTCTTTTTCTTCAATTCTAAGATTAAAATATTTCTTTCACGTCAAAATCGGCAAAAACTATTCGGATTCAATAAAAACGAGCAAGACTGTTTCTATTATTTAACCATTCGACTATGTGTGTCATTTCGTAAAAGAATTGTGCATATTGCATAAAATGTGACTCATTTAAGTACTAACAATTCTGCAACCTATAAAGTGTACGGGTAAATGCATCAGCTATAACGCAATATTAGTTTGAATAATAACTATTTGAACCTATACGTGTGCTATTGAACTACTTTTGAGATTTCCTATAATTGCGCATATTTTATAAAACTAAACCTTTGAGCTTTTTTGTTTTGACAATTATTTAATATGAGTAAAAGAGCGGGCAGAAATGGAGGCTGAAATATTTAAGTGGAATATGTGACTCATTTGCATAACGTCTCTATGATCTATTTAAAACGTTTCATGAAGTGTCATGAAAAGCATTAATATGGCATACATACTAAGTGGGCACAAACGTGCTACGAATAGACATACTTCAACAAAAATGTTGTTTGCATATTGCGTATTCAGGTCAGCCTTCGAAGCCGTCAATATCAGCAAATCCAAGTATTGTTCCCGAAGGTCAGACGGTGACCTTGTCATGCATCAGTTCGGATGGTAACCCTGTCCTCCATGCATGGAGGCGCAATGGTGAAGAGGTAACAGCCGGTACGCCTACCAATACAAGCAAAACTCTGGTAATTACGAATGTAAGCAGAGCGGATGCAAACAGTTCGTTTACATGTACGTCAACTGACCAAAATAACCAAACATCGGAAAAGAGTGCCGAGTATAACATATTTGTTGCGTGTAAGTATTTTATGTTGTAAATACCATTGTTGTTATGTTTGTATAACTCTCATACACAACTCCCTCGACTATTACTGGTTTTTTAATTAACGAATTTAGTTAATTCGCGATACATGACAGCTTATGACGCTGTTTATAAATGGTTGATGAACTCGAACACATACACTTTAAACAACAGCTATGAGAAGCTGGGTTTTATATTTTCGTATGATTAGTTTTTCATCAATTGACAAATGAAGCCTTATGCATGCTTTTGACTGTCTGCTCGGTTTGATAAGTAGATTGATATGTTGAAAAACTATGTATTTATATGTTTATTTTAAGTTATTTATAATACAGTCAAGCTGCATCTCTATAGCACAATACAAAGAATACCACTGGGGGCGACGAGGTGAAAGCGTAGTCCGTTTCTCTACGACGTCGGGTATATGTTTTGCTACAAAACATTGTGTAAAAACACTACTTAATCAGGATAGTTTCATCTTTTCTGGTATTTATGGATTAGAGAACGGAACATACAGTACTGGTAGATACTTATGTTCAATAACAAATGCGCTTAACTTTTACATTTATTTTGAGCTAAATTCGAAATATTTTTATTTGAAGCAATGCATAAGGTGGTTATTCTGTTAAAATAGCCAATTACAGTAACTTAAATAAAATAAAACTAGATGTTACTTTGATTCAGTGTACATTACACATTTTAAAGTACAAAACAGGTTACGAACATATATTTTAATTATTCAAATGCTTTGAAGGAAATTACAAGTCGCGTTATGTAATGGTTCGCACAGAGTATGTATTGTTTGTGAAACGAAGTACAAATATAAAGTATAGGTTACTCAACGAAGTTTCTGTATCCATTTCAGGACATAGCACATGCAGTTTGCAGTTATTGCTGACTGCCATTTTCCAGTGCTATCGCGTTATCGTACTGTCGTCATCGTATTATCACATAGTCGCCATCGTACTATCGCACTGTCGCCATCGTATTGTCGCACATTCATCATCGTATTATCGCACTGTCGCTATCGTACTATCGCATTATCGGATTGTCGCAATTGTACTATCGAACAATCGCATTGTCGGATTGTTGTCATCGTACTATCGCACTGTCGTAATCGTATTATCGCATTGTCGCCATCGCACTATCGCACTGTCGCCATCGTATGGTCGCACTGTCGTCATCGTATTATCGTATTATCGCCATCGTCCTATCGCGTTATCGTACTGCCGTCATCGTATTATCGCATTGTCGCCATCGAACTATCGTATTGTCGGATTGCCGCCATCGTACTATCGCACTGTCGCCATTGTATTGTCGCACTGTCGTCATAGTGTTATCGCATAATCGCATTGTCGCCATCGTACTATCGCACTGTCGCCATCATATTGTCGCACTGTCGTCATCGCATTATCGCATTGTCGCCATCGTACTATCGCGTCATCGTACTGTCGTCATCGTATTATCGCACTTCACATTCAAATTGCTATCTGCAATATAATTGAACTGATTAAAACAGTCTGTTGAAATTGTAACCGGGGCGAATGTGTTTATTATAAATTTTAACGAACCCTCAAAGAAAGAAACAGGGAAACATTGTAACAAAACAAGACATTTTTCACACATAGATTCAACTTCACTTTTATTAATGTCGTATCCTGCAAATCGTGTGAATGTGGAGCCTATTTGGTAAAAACCGGCAAATGACCTCTTCTGGAATCTTAAATTTTACAAGTATGATGCTTATGTAATTGCACGCATGCAAAATAATTTGATTTACAGTCGACTCTCATTATCTTTAAGCTGTAAGGACACACAAAATAGTTGGAGATATCCGGAGTTGGAGATAAACATTCGAGGAAAACCGCAGACGTAAACAAAAAAAGGAAAACCGAAAGTAGCCGCAGTGTAACACGATGTAAATTTACTGGCCGTAATGTACCCAGTAAACAATAACCTGTGACAAATACCCACTGCCACACCTTTACAACAATACATTGATTAGGCAATTGCGGATTTGTGTCATTTTGGTCCTACTATCCACACCAAACGGCCGTTACAGGTAAAATCATGTATACAAACATGAAATTCATCTCAAAATTAGTTGGCGATAACCGATTTTCAAGAAAATCGCTTTGGTATATACAATGTAAAAATCTAAATCTGTATAAGATAAAGAAGGATCGAAGTTGGGACATGGGATTTACTTTGACATAAGCAGATTTTCGAGATAAGCGAGTGGTAGATTACAAGAATCGACTGTTATTTGATAAAGAGTACCGTATGATAAAAATATATCGTCGGTCTCTATCCAAAGATCGTATAAGGGATCGTCGCAAACTGAAGATACGTCATTTTTTATTGACACCGACGACATTAGGCTTTCGAGTGTACATTGAAGGGAAGGGTCTAGACTCTCGTTTATACTTTGACATTTCACAACGTCTGCCAAGTTAAAATGTCGTCTTATAGATGGAATTTTAATTTCGTTCGTTTGCTTTGGCCTAGTCGTGAATTTAATTATATACTAATAATATGCATTACCATGTCGACTGTGCTGTTTGTATCATGTTGTACCGTTGTTAATACCTCCTCCTCAAATGAAACATCCAGTCACTCCATGACTCTGTATTTAAAACAAACACATTTATGTCAAGAATATTTATCTATCGCAGATTTATCGAGTAACAGTTTTATCAAATTGCAGCTTGAAATATGAATATGTTCTTTTAGACATCATAATCGCTTGAAAATAGTGTGATAAATAGAAAAATTGCTTATGATGACGAATGTCTACGTTTGTCACAAGTTTTCAAAGTCCGTCTGCTACAAGACGCAAAAGATACATCTGCAGGGTCATAAGATTTAAATACCATGATAATATATATAGTTCCGCCCCCTTCACACGCTTATGGAAATCATAACATACACTGCAAAGTACAGAAAATATAGATCAAGTAAAAGATGGTGCATAACAACGTCGTTTCAGCAAAGTCCCCCAACAAAGTATTCAATTTGCGACATTCTCTTCTTACACGAACGTATTAATTCCAACACAACCGTATGACTTTCGCCTTTGAGAGATAACCAATACGTCTTCTGGGAGAAACGCATTCACGCTAAAGCGTTGTCGTAGCGAGGCATATGCGTATACTGACTGTCAGACACATGATCATGCCTAATAATACTATTCAGCCTTTATTTTTGATACATGGATCACCCTACACATTTCTAAACACACCAGTGGCTTAACGATACATAGATCAATATGGAAATTGTAAAATCGTGTCAATAAAACACAGTTGTAAACCTTAATTGCATTTGTTAAATTGTCATATTTCATGTTTAACCGCATAAACCAAACACATGTTGGAACATAATTTGAATTAACAGACCTATGCAATGTCATTGTGCTTAAATTCAGAGTTTTGTTATTAAAAAAGCATATTACCTATTTAACACCCAATATTTCCACCAATCTGTACTTCGATTGATACAATGTTTCGTAGTAAAACATATACCCGACGTTGTAGAGAAACGGACTACGCTTTGACCTCGTCAGCCCCCAGTGAATACTGAGAGCCTGTAGCTATCTTCTGGAGCATATGTTATCATGTGTACATGCTCTTTTTTTAAACAGATGGACCAGACAGTCGTGTAAGCTTTTATCCTCAGAACGACTATTATGTCCTGAACGAAAACACCAAATTAGACGACATAGCATGTATTGCAACATGTAACCCAAGCTGCACATTTGAATGGAAGAACAGTGCGCAAGCCGGCGTGACTGAAAAAAGCGTTTTGAGTATAGGGGTCGTGGACAGACGTGGCGCTGGAAATTTCACATGCACCGCAACAAACCCTGTAACAAAGGTCAGAAGCAGTAGCAGTCACATAACAATCCATGTGAGATGTGAGTATAATACACACAGGGCTGTGTTGATATTGTAAACATAATATTAATTAATGAGTTAACAGTTATGCAATTGGTTTAATGTTTCCGTTTATATTACTAAACATTTTGAATCTTTGGACATTCTATGATTATAGTGATGAACAACAGTCTGCCCTGCGATCATTTTCGGGCTAATTGTCGGGTTCATCATAGTTCTAATGTTATTTAATTGTTTTATTTTTTTTTATTTTTAAGATGGGCCAGATAAAGCGTTACTGAATGCATCAAAAGAATTAGCGGTAACAGAAGGGCAACGTGTGTCCATCACGTGCTCAGTTGATTGTTGGTCCACGTGCCCTGTTAAATGGTCTTCCAGTACCACTAGCAATCTCGAAAACAACAAAGGAGACCTTGTCATAGAGAACGTTAACAGAACGATGTCAGGGTTGTACACATGCAGCGCTTATAATAACGCAACTGGTCGTACCGTGCAAAACTCTACGCAAATTTTTGTTCATTGTAAGTTTATAGATAAACGTTTTATTTCAGTCCTATAAAAACAAATACGGATCTGCTTCCTCCGTACCCAGTCAAATATCATTAAACGCATCGTGAGTGTAGGAGATTAGTATTACGGAGGAATATTTCTTATATTTTAAAACATGTAAATCATAATGGAAAAAATTAACCAAACGCATAACAGTTCCAGCCAAATGCCTTTATACATGTAAATTAAAATGTATAATATATTTGCATTGCTATCAATTCGCAGTAACCCAAGTATTATAATGTGTGCGTGTGTGTGTTTGCTATGTGTTTCTTTCCATTTACTGTTTGATAATTAAGCTTAATTATTAATTAATAATTATTTATTAAGTACTTATTAATTTTTTATTATGAGTTAATTAATTAATTAATTAATTATTAATTATAAATCAATAAAGTAAGTAATTATTAATTATTAAGTACTAAATAATTATACAACTAATTGTATATATTGAGAACTGGTCGTACCGTGCAAAACTTTACGCAAATTTTTGTTCATTGTAAGTTTATAGATAAACGTTTTATTTCAGTCCTATAAAACAAATACGGATCTGCTTCCTCCGTACCCAGTCAAATATCATTAAACGCATCGTGAGTGTAGGAGATTAGTATTACGGAAGAGTATTTCTTATATTTTAATACACGTAAATCATAATGAAAAATTTAACCAAACACATAACAGTTCCAGCCAAATTCCTTTATACATGTAAATTAAAATGTATAATATATTTGCATTGCTATCAATTCGCAGTGACCCAAGTATTATAATGTGTGCTTGTGTGTGTTTGCTATGTGTTTCTATCCATTTACTGTTTGATAATTCAGCTTAATTATTAATTAATATTATTAGTTAATTAATTAATTAATTATTAATTAATTATTAATAAAGTAAGTTATTATAAATTATTAAGTACTAAAAAATTATACAACTAATTTTATATATTGAGAATGCAATACTGCTCCAGCAGCTGAAGTTTCCCTTCTTCATAAAGAATAATTATAAGGAATGTCAAATAATAATTAATCCTCTGATTGTTATATTTTTATTTACGTTTCTGTATGGATTCTTTATCAAAACTATGGAAAAAACGGTTAACTACATTTTTACGTCTTTTAATAACACATTTCATATCATTAAGTAAAGGTTTATAAACGTCAAATGACGTTATATATGATTACAACATTAACGACGTTTTATCACATGCCAAACCCCGTTTGTTTCCCATGTAATATAACCATTACGAATATTTTTATCTTGCACATGTGTAATATACTTTTAAGCGTTTTCATTGGCTTAGTTTTCGTTCAATTGACCAATCGCATTTTGTTATTTTGCTGAAATGACGTTGCCACGTCAAATGACGTCACGAAATGTAAACGACGTTCGGGATTTATAATTATGTTTGCGTAAATATTTATTTAATTAGCTCATTTAAAAGTATGTGATAAAAAAAGATCTGACACTCGTTGTCATTTCATACCATATTTTATTAAACTCGTCCAGGAAATTCGTTAGCAAGCTCGCCAAAGCCTCGCTTACGAACAAAATTCCTGAACTCATTTAATAAAATATGGTATATATGACAACTTGTGCCAGATCCTATATATATATAATATGGCGCCCATAAACGTAAAAATAAGCCAAAAATGAAATGACGTTCATACTGACATTTTACAGTTCACTATATGATGTCAAAATAGTGCTTAATGTGCCATATACATAACATAAATTGATATTTAACAATAAAACAATAGAACATCATATATTCTTATAAATTTCCCTGAACTGTTTAGCATTAATTAAATTAAATTAACTATTTATATCTACATCTACGAACAGGTTATACTTAAATAAAGATATATATTACATTAAGTACTGTTCATTCATATTCATTTATGTAAATGATTACTATAAAAGGTTTACAACACATTGTTTTATCTAAATAATTTCTTGTAGTAGAACCTCAAGTTGATTCTTTTAAGGCGGCCGTTTGGAGACTTTGTTTGAAACTTCTTTTATCCAATCCAACTCCTTAATCTGTCTTTAATAGCGGGAACTGTCACGTTTTTGTCTTAGAACTGATGTCAAACTTTTCTTGGTCAGCACTGTTGAAATGTTCCGAGATTGGTTTATTTCTCCCGCGTCGCACGGCATCCTCATCTCCATTGGTCCGTTCCTTCAACGTACTGCTGGTATCCCCTGTGTATACCATCTCCTGGCATTAATAACAATATATCCCATACACTATGTTGTAAATGTTACAGTTTTGAATTGCGGCTTCATCTGGAATTTCGCTTCGGAAGCATGATGTAGTTCTCATAATCTGCCCGAAGCCGATCTTGCGTTCGCTCGTAAATGTTCGGATATTGACGCGGGAATATATTGTCACTCAAAAAATAAAAAGAGGAATTTGCATCTGGTTAAATCTATGTTACAAGACCACATCTAGCATTGAAAGTGTGGCTATTGCTATAAGGAATACTGATTGTGTATGTGTTAACTTTATTTTTTTAAATATTTTACGAAATATTCGTTGATTTTGAGTGTTAATGGTGCTTTAAGCTATCCAGTCGGAATAATTCATGTCCAACAAATATATTCGGACATCCTCTTTAATTGATATTTATGTTAAGTTCTTTTTTGTGATTTTGGTATTTGTTTTCGTCAGAACATATTCTTCTTAAACATACTCCGCGCCCATAGGGTATTGCCTTTTTGACATGTATTTGATGGTCTGAGGCATATTGGACATAATGCAACTTATCAGTTGGTTTTGAGTATAAATCAGTTTCTATTATATCAGCTTCTAGTTAAATCGTTGTGTCTAAGATGTTTGTTGATTGTTGACTCACCATTATTAAAGGGCATTGTAGTGATCATAACAATACTGGCATGATGATGCAATCGGAGTTTCATCCTTCTTCTATGCTTAGCAATACGTTTACATTATTAAATTTATTCCATTGGTTCAATGCGGGAACATTTTAAACTGATATAACGATCTGAATCAGTAGAATGCTACACATTAATTTATAGTATAATGCACACTTGTTTTTGTAAAAAACATGTAAATATCCTGCATACAATTTAACAGATCCCCCTGCTGTCACTATGACTCTAACTCCGGCTAATCCGATAGAAGGCCAACCGTTGGATGTAGTCTGTAATGCAAGTGGAATTCCGGCGAAGTATGTATTCACAATGACTCATACATTGGGTGGCGTAAATATACCGAATAGTCATATCAGAAACGACAAAACACCCACATCTGCACCAGAGAAAAGAATCCATATACCACGAGCGGTCCTTCAAGACATGGGAACCTATATGTGCTATGTACACAACCGCATTTCGGACCAAAAGGGAAATTTGCACAAAAGTGCAGCACTAGAAGTCAGAGTCTCAGGTGATTTTTCGGTACCTTCAAACATGTAAACTAGTATATTATTGAATTTCAATGGATACATATAGATCATAAGATAAATAAAATGATCATCATTTAATGAATATGACATAAATGAAAGCTTTTTATCAGTTCGTTCTGCACAATCACAACGCGTTTTATTGGCCTTGCTTCATTTGCATTAATTTTCACAGTTTATACAATTCGATTTAAATTTCAACAAACACAAACATTAAGACAAATCAATCCGACTGATTACAAAACACGTTTACATAATTTTCCTTTCCCATATGTTGCTTTCCCTGTTATAGTTAAACCTTCGTTGCTGAGTGAAACCCGGTCATTTGTTACCTCAACTGGAAAAAATGTAACCATCAAATTGCCCATTTACTCACTGCCGTCCGTCAACGCAGCCTGGTTTGAGACGCCAAGAGGATTAAACCTGAGTCACCCTACAGCTAATTATTTTATTGAAATCTTACATGAACCAGTTGTTGCCACGTTTTATGGAACTATTGTGGACATGTCTGCTTCGGTGTTGACGTTAATTATATATTCCGTACAAGAGGAGGACTATGGTGACTACAAAGTTTGGCTCAGAAATGCTGTTAACGTCACGCAATATACCATAACTCTTACTAAAGAAACGTCGGGTAATTTTAAGTTGATATATATTTAATTTTGCTGACATGCTTTTTTCATTGGTTCTCGGAAATGATATGCATTATTTTATTCGCAATTGTTTTCGATACTTAAGTGTTCAGTGCCTTTTTGTATAAGAAATTCGTCAAGCGTATCTATAACGTGCGATGTTACTCGGTGTTACAGTGTCATGCGCAACATTGTTGTGGTTGTATTTTCAGCAAGCAGTTTGTCCTTGGCTGCAGTACTTGGTGGATGTTTAGGAGGATTGGTGGTTCTGGTTGTGATTTGTGTGGTCGTTAAATGCATGTGCTGTAAAAGAAGAGGTATGTTAACACGATTCATGTTTAATTTTACATATTGACCGTGCTCTGTTTTAAGGAGGCTTAATGCATGTGCGTAAAGTGCTGTCCCAGATTTGCCTGTGAAGTCTGCACAGGCTAATCAGGGACGACACTTTCCGCTATGATGGTATTTTTCGTTTACAGAAAGTCTCTTAGCAAAAATCCAGTTAAGGCAGAAAGTGTCGTCCCTGACTAGCCTGTGCGGAGTGCACATGCTAATATGGGACGACACGTTTCGCAAACGCATTTAACCGCCTTTTAAAATCAGGTATGTGCATAGTGTATAGAATTATTAAGTTGAGTTTTCATAATCGCCTTAGCTGATAAAGATACAGATACGCTGTATAGTGTAATGGTAGATTGTTGTACCTATTTCCACAATAAAAATACGGGTAAACATAGTTAAGATAATGTGATAATGTTTACACGTTTTTACATTACTCAATTTCTTCTACAAATATGACATTAATACAAACACAAAGCGTGATTTGTGTTTAACAAAGGAATATTACATGTTGCAATGAAGGTAAACTCAAAACTTCTATATAGGTTGCTAACCTTAACTATCTCAAAGGTAAGCATGTAACGGACATAAACAATATGATTTAAAGTATAAAGTCATTAACAATTTATCGATTAATGTATACAAACGTATGTTCACGAGTCTCGCATATTTCGTCGTATAAAAATTAGAACTAAAAACTTGCAATCGATTTATCATTGCTGCATAACAAACTACTATGCACGTTTACAAGAACATTTCAAATAACATCGAAAATACAGTTTAACCACATTAAAATAGGTATCGTATTCTAGTCAAAAACTCATTCATGTACATATATTCTGTGCTGCCACTTATACTTTTTTCCGTGTATATGTGTTTACATGACGAAATATTGATCTTATCCAAACCATGTATTATTTAACATATATTATACTTTAGCGGATTGATATTACCTTATTAGTAAACTAGCATCGCTAGTGTGCTTATGATTCCAATCTTGCAAGATATGACAATGAATGACGATGTTCAATAATATAAAACTAATATGCTGATATCATTTGTTCAATATAATTTAAAACTTAGTTAAGTGGAATGCATGTATATTGCAATAAGTAATGCATAGGTTGATCATCTTTGTATTTTTTGTTTCAGAACCAGAACCTGAGCCGTAAGTAAAATATCCTAACATAAAGATAACAAGCAAAAACATGCTACTCATATACTTTATACAAACATGTTTCTCTAATACTTCATACAAACATGTTACTCTAATACTTCATACAAGCATGTTACTCTAATACTTCATACAAACATGTTACTCTTATACTTCATACAAAAATGTTACTCTTATACTTCATACAAACATGTTACTCTTATACTTCATACAAACATGTTACTCTAATACTTCATACAAATATGTTACTCTTATACTTTATACAAACATGTAACTCGTATACTTCATACAAACATGTTACTCTAATACTTCATACAAACATGCTACTCTAATACTTCATACAAACATGTTACTTTTATACTTCATACAAACATGTTACTCTTATTCTTCATACAAACATGCTACTCTAATACTTCATACAAACATGTTACTCGAATATTTCATACAAACATGTTACTCTTATACTTTATACAAACATTTTACTCTTATGCTTCATACAAACATGTTACTCTAATACTTCATACAAACATGCTACTCTAATACTTCATACAAACATGTTACTCTTATACTTCATACAAACATGTTACTCTAATACTTCATACAAACATGTTACTCAAATACTTTATACAAACATGTTACTCTTATACTTCATACAAACATGTTACTCTAATACTTCATACAAACATGTTACTCTTATACTTCATACAAACATGTTACTCTTATACGTCATACAAATATGTTTAAAAACAATAAAAATATGATAAGTTAAACCAGTATGTGAAGTATACAAATGTTAGAGCTACCACGGATACCATAGCGAGTTCTTGCCAGCCTTATCACATAATACAAACGATATCGTTAATTTATGTTTAATATTACATTAACATCGACGCATATACAGAAGTTGCCCATTCTGGCAATCTCTTACACATCGCTTTTGATTGATTGATTACAGTTTGTGAATAGCTTATACAACTTAAATCATGTTTATTTGCCTGCTGACTTACAATTATTAATTCATATCGCGGGTATGAGGTAGCAACCGAAGGCGTATCAATGCACAGCATGTGTCAACGTCAAAACCCACTGGCGTTAAAGCAATGAAATAATAGGTTAGGGTCAATACATTTTGACAAAATGATCTCAAAATAATCAGGTATTTCAGTATATATGCTAACTGAAATTAAAATAAAACAACATGCATACCATTAAATTGTCATGGCTTTCGGTTTTCTTATGTCTAAAGGTATAAAACTAAACCCACCACAAAACGGTGTTACGTTATTTTAAAATCCGAAGTATGGTTTATCATATTCTGTGCTCAGCGTTCAATATTCAGCCAATTTTGTCAAACCACCTTTCCAAATCAACAGCGTTAACATTCAATATTGATTAAGACGACAGCAAGTTATATCTTTGAGCAATCCTATTGAGAACACTTCTCCACAGTACATCGTCGACAGTTTTGCATTTTTAGGAGCATTCTTCTGTGTTCACCCCACCTGCTTTTCGACTGTGTGTAACCTTGGCGTTGTGTGTCTGTTGTTGTTGTTACCTTTTGAATTTGTTTCTGCTAGGGATTAAGAGGACACTACCCAAGACGACCATGGTAGATATGCTTATAAATAGTGCCTGTAGCATCCCCAGTAAACCACGTCTTTAACCTATGGAATTAAGTGCAATCAAATATTGCTCTGAAATGTTAATTTCTTTACCCAATAGCTACACAGCTATCCGAACATATCACGAGCAAAATTACTCAAAGTTTATTAATATGAAAATAATTAAAGCATTAAATGACACAAAGTATGCTTTATTTCGGGGCATTACCGTTTACTTGTTTTCTTTGTACAGTTAGAAAAAAATTCTACCACTTAACAGAACAAAAATGATGACGAGGTCATATCCTGAAAGGAAACAAATATACTTAATAGAATATATATATTTTCAGGGATGATAACGAACCTCAACGTGATCAAACGATTGAACGTACGTAACACACATGTTTTGACACAAATATTGTAATCTACGTTTTGAAATAACATTTAAATTAAAACGTTTTAACGAAATGAAAAGTGAAAATGGCTATGTGCAAACAGCATAAAACCAGAACAGCCGTTGAGTAACTCGCAGTCTGTTAATGTTTTATGTTGTTTGCTGCTCATCAGTATCTAAGGTTTGGAGATAAACCATAAAAACTTAAATCTTGTAAGTACAGTTTAAATTAAATATAACTTTCTAAGGGACTACAAATGCGGGAAAATACTAAGTGGTAAAGTGTGAACAAGTTTAAACGAAATGAAAATCAAGTTTTCTGTAATAAGATGCGCAACATGACCATTTGATGTTTTATATTTCAGCACGGCACATACAAATAGTTGGATCATTAGACCCGTAAGAAAATTCCTTTAAAGAATATAAAAACAATTTAAATAATTACCGGCATCCGTGTTTCATTTTATTCAGTTATATTGTTAAATTGATTTTTATTTATTTCAATTATAATTTATTGAATATCGTAGCCATTTTAAATTAAGTTGGTTCCACTGTATGAAAATATGTAGGTTAAAATCTATTTAAACATCAGAGCTTGCTTTGAACAGGTAACAAGCGTCCTTGACATGTTCAGTACGTGTTTGTTGTACATAGACCGAGGTACACGTAGCGGGCATATGGTGATGTTTCACAAAATGTTCAATCTCTTATTTTCACGTTGACCTTTGAACGACAAGCATATTTTATAATACATTTTAGCATCAAGTCACATTGAAAATTGGAATCACATGCAGTCTCTGAAATACAAGCGCGTGTGTGTAGTTTTTCAAATTATAGCAGAATTCTTTGGGTTTAAAAACGCACACATTTGTTTTTGCTATTCAACCTTTACATTCGCTTTCATCTTATTAAATGTTAATTATCACTTAAATGAGTCATGACCGAATATATAAAGCCACGGGCCAATATTTTGCACTTGACCATGGAGAAAGCGTAAGAGATGTTAAAATGCCATGTTTAAATCACGTCTCCTCTCTCCCTGCCGTGTCGTATTTGATATACCACTATCTTATCTTTATCGCTTTGTCTCTCTTAAAATGCAACACATTTTCTCGACATTTACGAAATCTAGCATACAATTTATGCAATGAAGCCGGTGTTTTCTTTTTAATTGTTTTTTGTTATGCCTTCTACTTGTACTTGTACCTTACACTTGCAATAATCACCTTTGTTACTAAGAAGACTTTCAGTTGGTTACATGTTATAGATATCCTTTATGGAAAGTTATCTGATAAAGAGGTTCTGAAATGATAGAGGGGCACTAACGCACGATTTCGAGCCCTGGTGGATTTATTGAATCTTACACGAGTATTTATTGAAGTCGAAAAAATGTATTA
This sequence comes from Dreissena polymorpha, assembly GCF_020536995.1. Classification (NCBI taxonomy): domain Eukaryota; kingdom Metazoa; phylum Mollusca; class Bivalvia; order Myida; family Dreissenidae; genus Dreissena; species Dreissena polymorpha. The sequence goes on from NC_068357.1 coordinate 120,338,915, forward strand.
GTAAGCGAGCATTCAGTTTCAATAATCATGGTATGAAATGATAACGTGTCAGATCTTTTCATCGCATGCCTTTAAAATGGCAAACAAAAATTAAGTGTAACGAAAAAGTCATAATAAAACCGGAAATCTGTTTACGTTGCGTGATGTTATACTAGATTGGTCACCTCCCCTTATCTTTCGCTACTCTCTATATAGGGATCGGTACAAGCTAATTTTACCGGTCCAAAATTGCACCGGTTATTTTTAGAAACATATCAGGGGAAATAATCCGTGTACCGTTTCCGGTTTATTTTCCCGAACTTTTTGACAGCTGACAGGTAAGAATGAAAGCTCATTCTAGTCAAATAAGATTCATAATACATATGCAACTTGAGTACTACATGATACATAAAATCCTCGCGTTACTTAAAAGTGGAAATTCTTGATTTGTGAGCATGTGAATTTTTGTATTTGATCTAGTTAACAACGGAATGATAGAGATATTAAAAAAAATAATCCGGGGAATGCCGCGCGCGAACCATAACATTGTAACGTCACGTCACGAACTGCGCTACCGATTGGTCTTCGCGTTATCCAATTAAAATCGCCGATACATTAGCCTGTACCTGTTGTATATTATAGTCAACGAAGTCAACGGTTATATTCAACGGGGGACCAGTTAAATGTTATACTTGACCTGGCAACGTCATTTTAGCAAAATTACGTAACGAGATTGGTCAGCAAAACACAACGTATCGAATGGAAACGCTAAATACCAAATTATACACGGTTAAGATAAAAACTGTCGTAATGGTTATATAACATAACAACCAAGGTTGCATGTGATAAAACAATTTTCTTAATCGATGCGTACCGGCAAACGCAGAAATTGTGGCGTTCAAGCCGGTTTGACAACGGTTATGAACGTCTTAAAGCAACAGTTCCGGGCTCTGGTGTGATAGCCACATGATTCGTTAATTAAAAGCATTGCATCGTTTACTTGTTATTACTCGTGCAATCTTAATTAGACCTTATAATGTATACTTTAAGGAATGATGACCTTGCTCAGACTAGGGAAAAACGTCCTGTTCATTCACGTACGTATGCGTTTATATCTAACAGTCCGTGCAGAGTTGTATCTGTAATCTATGAGCAATACAATGTAGTAATTTAACAGTTTGTAAAGCAGTAATTTTAAGAACAACTATATGTACGCCTTAAAAAAACACTGTTTAATGTGAACAACAATATAACTATTTTGTATGTGAAAAAAAGAATGTAAATGACTGAACAAAATAATGTGATTGGTTACTGCCTCTTTACGAGTAAAGTGTATATTTAAACAAATGCTGCTCAATTATTTTATAGGTGACACAGTCTATCCAGAGAACCCGTGGTGAGGCAGTTCTATGTCTTTATGTCTAACTGGTCAATAATTGATATGAAAATAACCGATATTTTACATTGTTAAATAAGCAAGAATGATAATGTATCAAGAACATTTTTGTGCTTCGTATGTCAAATGCATCACCTTAAGCAGATTGTATGAATTCGGCAATATTTGTAATTGATGTACGCGTTTAATAGTCATCGCGTATTTCCCCGTGTCTATGTATGCCCTTTTCGTTTGATCTATGTCACACATTTTACCGTACAATAATGCATAAGTTAATAAACATGTACATTTAGAGGCATAAACTTTATTTATACAAAAACACGTTCAATGTTCGCACAGGTGGTTCAGGTCGTCTCTTCTTGGAATCCATCCGATGAGAAATAACTTGCATAGTAAGTCGTACAAACTCGTAATTGGTTTATAAAGGGTGTATAATTTATTTGGTAATATTTTCGACATTGCATGGGGACTCCAATCATTCAAGACAACACATAAGGATGTATTATTCCCACTCATGTCATATCTAGAATAATTGAAGAAAAGTGGCGTAAAGCGAACTTGCACAGTTGGTGAAGACACGTACTGGAAATATCACTTCGTTTCTAAAACAATAATTGGTACAAAGATACAAACATGAAACATTTGCAACACTTATAAACAATTGTTCTGATTTGATCGTACTGGTTTGAATTCAGTGCAGGATATCAAGATCTTTTTTCCTGTATTCCTTTATTCATGTGTTTTGTATGTTGGTCCTGATGCTTAACGTTGTGCTGTTACAGCAAATAATCTCCGGGCGTCTCACAGATCGAGCGACATGGGCAGAGAAAGATATAAAAATCCCAATTAAACCAAGAATTGTAAGTCATTGATTGTGTTCTTTGTATATTTCTTTCTTTCAATAATGCTTTTTATTTAGTAGTCAATCGTTGTTCGTGCAAACAACTGCAAATTACAGAACGTATCTTCATTATGGATTCAAATCGCTGGCTGTTTTGTGACTTTGTACATCTAACCAGATGTGTATTTCCTTTGACACCTGTACATAGGAACTTCCGTATGTAAGTTCTGTAAAAAATGTTGACAACTACATATTTTAGACATTCGCTAAAATCGCACATCAAGATTATCATTGTGTGCTCTTTGTGTGATGTAAATGCCTAATTAGACCTCATGATGTAAACTATATTAAATAGTATTATATAAGTATTATTTTCAAGGACCACAATGGAAATAAGAGTTCGCTCCCTTTTGTGTGCTATCCTTGATACTGTGTTGCGTGACATGGTTAATACTCATGTTTGTATTTTTATGTATTATTTTATGAATGCAACATGTTTGTTAATTGTTGATCGGGCTACCAAAAGTACAAAGGGTAACTGTTTTTCTCTGTTTCTGTCTTTATCACAGTTGAACAAATTTACGTGGATATCGGATCGTTCATCGAGATGTCCACAACATCGACAGCGTTATTAGAGGCCGGGTCCAAGAATATCTACAGTAGTGTGGACTACATGAAATGTCATGCATATGTGATTATTATTACTACCAGTGTTATTTTGGAACATAAAAACCTTATGAGGACTTTAATCGACATAGTAATAACCTGCGAGTTTGTTACAATATATATATATAGTGTGTTACAATATTTTTTATCACATGCTTTTAAATGAGCAAATTAAATAAATTTTTACGCAAAAATAATTATCAATCCCGAATGTTGTTTACAATTCGTGACGACATTTGGCGTTGCAACGTCATTTCGGCAATATAACAACATGCGATCGGTCAATCGAACGAAAACTAAGCCGATGAAAACGCTTAAAAAGTATATTACACATGTGTAAGATAAAAATATTTGTAATGGTCATATTACATGGGAAACAGGGAATGGCATGTGATAAATTTACTTGATTACAGATAATGTAAGATCAAAACATATTTGAAATTTCGTGGTTTAAAAAAATACTTTTTTCGTGGAAACACAAAGTCGTGAATTTTTGATTTTGTAACAAAAAATAAAGAATTTGAGTCGGTCATTTCCCGATGTGTTTGTTTTAAATTCGTATATCAGTCAACAAACGAAATCATTGATTCCGATATGTTCCGATGTATTCTGATCTGTTTGTCGAAAATTCGTGGATAAGTTAATCAAACGAAATCATTGATTCCGATGTGTTCCGATGTGTTTGTTTTAAATTTGTGGATCAGTCAACAAACGAAATCAAATCAAAATTAATGTCCCACTAATAATACTGATTGTACAGTTTACGAATACCGTATACTAATGTAAATATATTTCTTAAGAAAGAACACTGTATATTTTAAACTCAGCTAACATGCGAAATCTCCTATAATAAAATTGGAAATAAAGTACGATGTTTTAATATAAACAACATAAAATAACCAGCTTAAAAAATTCGTGAATAAGAACGATGTATTAATATGTCATAATGTAATAAGTGCGGTTTACATGTCTGTGTATTTCCTTAAATATTTTGCAAATTATAGATGGCCAGGATTGTGGTACGACATGCTCAGCTCTGGATTGGGCGATTATACTATGATATAATCATTTCTTTGAAGAAAGTCTTCCACACTCGGGTGTTACAATTTTGTCATTGGTATCAATATTAGTGATCAAACATTATGAAAACTGATATGGACAATGTTTTCTTTAATTTTCGATTTGGCTCATTAAACATGGTTTTGCTTTGTTGTGTAGCTGTCGCTTACAACTCATTAGAAGCTCGATATTCTCATTGAGAGCATTTGTCAGAAGCTTTTGTCCTTCGACCTTCGATTTTGTAATACAATTCTCTTTTACCAAACCTCCTCTCATTATTTGGCTCTTGGTATATGTTCGCCAAACGTTTCGAAACTAAATTAAGATCGGACGACCCTATTTGCGTGTATGAACGTGTGTATGTCAATTTGCACCGTTCAATAACGCTACGTCAAAAAACTTTAAACATATTTATAACGCTTTAACTTACAGATATTCACCTCAGAAATCTTTATATCAATACTTTTCATATCATATGTACCAACCAGTGGGAAAGGTATATACTTTGCAGATACGAGTTACGTCAATCGCCAATTCGTCCTTAATGTGATATAACCGACGTGGTATTAACCGACTTGGATCGGAAGAATTTATAAGTAAATAATTCTAAAAGTATCGCCTGGTAACGTTGTGAGTAGCAATTAACGAAAAGCAATGATAAACCAAAGAATTAACCAAGTAATGTCTACAAAATATTGTTTGTTTCCACGAATCCAACCAAACGCTATCGCAGGTTAAGCTTAAGGTCATGTTTTCAAACCTTTATCATATTCGCACAGTTAACTTGTGCATATAAAGACATATATTTTGGATCTCGAAGATTTCGGTATTCAAATATCTATTTTAAAGAGACTGGTTCACAAATATCAAAATGTCATTTTTCCCACATTTTTTTTACATATTCAACAAATAAAAGAACACTGTACATCATTGAGCAAAATGACACTAATGACGTAGAATCATAATGAAGATACAGTTTCGTTTATCAATAATAATCATTTGAAATTCATAAAATAACAACGCGTTACAAATGCGAACAAGTTGAATAATGTTAAATGTTACAGTCGTTTCCAGTTACTTTTGTAACAAAATGTACATCGATTTTAAAAAGAATAAAACAAACTGAACTCTTGTTATTCTATGCAGCTCTACTTAAAACAATATCCTAATATTCATTTACATTGAGTAGATGAAGTTTCATTTTAAAAATATTGTTTAACATCTTTCCGCAAGAAAAAGAGTAAAATACGAATGATATTAAACTAATCAAAGTGCTTTACTTGATTTTGGTTTTTGATATTTAAGTGTTCACAAAACTTGTTACACTTTTTTATAACTTTTTATGAAGAACGCAGTATATAAAACAATTAAAAATTGCAAGTGTTATTTATTGATTGTTCTATTGTCAGGATACATATAAGAACGGATTCATTCAAACAAAAAGCACATACATGTATACATTTTAGCTACACAATTGTTATTCCAATATCAGTTTTCTTCATAAAATATTCTATAACAAAATATCAATAATAAATAATTTGTCAACAACAAAATCAAGTATATGAATCAAATGCAAAATGATTGTAAATAGCTGCCATTTAGAATATAAATATAAGACACTAACAATGCATAAACAAGAGCACCGCCTTGCGGGTGCAGACCGCTCATCTATTTTTCTTTTTAAAGGTGTAGGGACCTATCTCAATTTCAATCACAAAGGAGGGAGGGGTGGAGTGGAGAGGGGTGTATAGTGTGGGGGTGTGGTCATTTATTACATTATCTTCCAAAAATGAACAAAAAAAAAAAAAAAAAAAAATTGGGGGGGGGGATTCTTGGGTGGGATGGTTGGACAGTATTTCAAAAATAAAATTATAAAAATAAATATTTGTGTTTTTTAACCATGTTTGAAAAAAAAACAAGAGATGTGTTTGTCAGAAACACAATGCCCCCTATTGCGCCGCTTTAAAAAAAAATGTTTTTTTTACCTTTGACCTTGAAGGATGACCTTGACCTTGAACTTCCACCACTCAAAATGTGCAGCTTCATGAAAACGCTGCTTTGAATTTTTTATTTGACCTTAAAGGATGAACTTGACTTTGAACTTCCACCACTCAAAATGTGCATCTTCATGATAACGCCGCTTTGAAGTTATATATATATTTTTTTTACCTTTAACCTTGAAGGATGACCTTGACCTTGAAGGATGACCTTGACCTTGAACTTCCACCACTCAAAATGTGCAGCTTCATGAGAACGCCGCTTTGAATTTTGTTTTATTTACCTTTGACCTTGAAGGATGACCTTGACCTTGAAGAATGACCTTGACCTTAAACTTCCACCACTCAAAATGTGCAGCTTCATGAGAACGCCTATTTAAAAAAAAAATTTGACCTTTGACATTGAAGGATGACCTTGACCTTGAAGAATGACCTTGACCTTGAACTTCCACCACTCAAAATGTGCAGCTTTATGAGAACGCCGCTTTTAAATTATTATTTTTTTTACCTTGAAGGATGACCTTGACCTTGAACTTCCACCACTCAAAATAAGAAGCTTCATGAGATACACATGCATGCCAAATATCAAGTTGCTATCTTCAATATTAAAAAAGTTATGGCCAATGTTAAAGTTTTCGGACAGACAGACGCCATATATTTGACATTTGACCTTGAAGGATGACCTTGAACTTCACCTTTCACCACTCAAAATGTTCAGCTCCATGAGATACACATGCATGCCAAATATCAAGTTGCTATCTTGAATATTGAAAAAGTTATGGCCAATGTTAAAGTTTTCCGACGGACAGACGCCATAAATTTGACAACTGACCTTGAAGGATGACCTTGACCTTTCACCACTCAAAATGAGCAGCTCCATGAGATACACATGCATGCCAAATATCAAGTTGCTATCTTCAAAAGTAAAAATTTTATGGCCGATGTTAAAGTTTTTTTCAGACGCACGGACAGACTGACTGACATACTGATGGACAGTTCAACTGCTATATGCCACCCTACTGGGGGGGATTCGGGGGGCGTGGGGGATGGTTTGGGTGGAGTATATTGTGGTATGTCAGGTAAGAGTTGTTTTGTCGAAGTATCAATCGAATCGAATCATAAATAACGAAGTTATGGCAATTTAAGCAAAATTTAATAATTTGACCTTGAGAGTCAAGGTCATTCAAAGGTCAAGGTAAAATTCAACTTGCCAGGTACAGCAACCTCATGATAGCATGAAAGTATTTGAAGTTTAAAAGCAATAGCCTTGATACTTTAGAAGTAAAGTGGATCTAAACACAAAATGTAACCATATATTCAAAGTTACTAAGTCAAAAAAGGGCTATAATTCCGTAGAAATGACAACCAGAGTTATGCAACTTGTCCTTTACTGTTCCCTTATGATAGTTTGTGAGTGTTCCAAGTATGAAAGTAATATCTATGATACTTCAGGGGTAAAGTGGACCAAAACACAAAGATTAACCAAGTATAAAGGGCCCATAATTCCGTCAAAATGCCAGTCAGAGTTACATTACTGCCTGCACAGTCCCCTTACAATAGTTAGTAAGTGTTGCAAGTATGAAAGCAATAGCTTTGATACTTTAGGAAAAAAGTGGACCTAAACACAAAACTTAACCAAATTTTAAATTTTCTAAGTATAAAAAGGGCACATAATTCTGTCAAAATGCAAGCCAGAGTTATCTTACTTTGCCTGCCCAGTCCCCTCAGATAGTAAGTAAGTGTACCATGTTTGAATGCAATAGCATTGATACTTTGTGAGAAAAGTGGACCTAAACTCAAAACTTAACCAGACGCCGACGCCAAGGTGATGACAATAGTTCATTTTTTTTTTCAAGAAATAGATGAGCTAAAAACACTTATCTACATCTATACATGTACTTACAATATAGCACTCACATAAAATGAGCCTCATTCTGGCAAAACTAGGCTTAATACATGCACATAGGATGTCGTCCAAGATTAGCCTGTGCAGTCTGCACGGGCTTATCACGGACAAAACACTTTCGCCTTGTATTAAGTTTTTAATTTAAAGGCAGTCTCTTTTTAATAAAAATGCAGTTGAGACAGAAGGTGACTTCCTTCTATGACTTGCCTGTGTGAACTGCACTGGCTAATCTGGAACAACATTACGTTCATGCATTAAGCCCAGTTTTCCCAGAACAAAGCTCTCACAATACCTCACTTTGTACTGTTCTGTACATAATGTGTTACATTTTGGAATGTTTGAACAATTGCCATAGAACCATTATACTGACCATAACATACAACAGCATATGCGATATTTGGTATAGTATAAACTATTTTTCAAAATTAGAAAATAAAAAAGATAAGACTTAAAACCTGATATGAAACAACAGTACACAACTAACAAGTAAAGCACTTAACATTTTAAAAAAAATGTAAAAGTTTGCCTTAATTTTGATTAAAAAATAAAACGAACAGGCAACAAGTAAACGTGATAAAAAACATAAAATCCCATAAAGGAAACCTGATATTTGTTCTTTGTATATAAACATCCTGTTCCATTAAAAATAATACAACATGAAGATCAAACAAAACTACAGGATTATAAAAAATAAGAAATAAAAACACAAAGGATCAATTTGTTTAAAGTCAAGTCCGCTGATGTTGATGCAAAGACATCTTCAGATGTTCAAAAACTATAGTAGGCATGTCTAAGGAAACGCCGAGATTGAATTCAGCCATGTCCATGTATTACCTTCCTTCAATCACCTTGCATTGTCAATGGTAATAAATGAACAGCCCTCAAAAATTACGTAGAATTTATTTTAGTACTTAACTCAAGTCATAACAAACCTCATACAGTTAACACTTAAAGTCTTGCTGAAATTAGCTGTCCATTTTTTTTTCATTCATTAGCATGCAATTTGGTGGTTTAAAAAAAGACATTTTTGGGGACACATATATTAGTGAAATTCTGATTTTGGAAAAAAGGAGACATTTGTGTCTATCATTATATGTGCTAAATGTGTCGATCCGACAACCCACGTTTCACAATAATAAGGATATAACAGTATAAAGTAAAACAACGATTCTCCAACCTTAGTTCATATCATTAGTAAACAAATCTGATAAAACACAGCATCTATCAATTTTTCAACAGTTCAAATAGCCCAGCTAGGTAGACCTCTTAATGACAACAACAAAATACCATTGTGATTGTGTACAATAGAACCCATTTAAAGCAAATCATCACAGAAATCAGTAATCAGTTGTATACAATGGTTAAGTTTGCTTAATTAAAATTCTGATATATATTATTTAACACCTGAGTTGTCCTCGCTTATAAAGTGTATTTCCATGAAGCACTTTTATTTTTTAGATTATAAATGTCTTTGCTAATCACATATAAGAGCCTCCTCTGGGCCATTGGGGTTAAATGTATGTGCGTAAAGTGTCATACCAGATTAGCCTGTGATGTCCAAACAGACAAACATCAGGGAAAGATTTTCACTTTTTAGTTTTTCTTTGCTTAAAGGAAGTCTGATCTTACTTCTTAAACAATTCAATTAAACAAACTGCACAGGCTAATTTGGGACAACACTTTACACACATGTTTTAAGCCCTGTTTTTGCAGAGCGAGGCTCATAGTATGTATGTGATATTATAATTTTGCCTTTTGCATGTACGCTACATAGCTTTAGCCTGTACCAGAAAACTCCCATCTCTGTTTTAAGACTGCTTCACTTGTCTGTGCTTCTAGCACACAAAACATCAATGGATCCGTGATAAAACGGATCTGCATCATACATCTCACATTTCACAGTAAATTTCCTACTGAAACCAACAATAACAACTCATCAGTTCAACATTTTAGCCTCGTTCTTGGAAAATGGGGCTTAATGCATAGTGTAAAGTCCCAGATAAGCCTGTGCAATTAAAACAGGCTAAAAAGGGACGACACTTTCCGCCTTAACTGGATTTTTGTTTAAAAGAGACATCCTTTAAACAAAAAACCCCATAAAAGCAGAACGTTTTTTCCCTAATTTGGGACTATGCATTAAGCCCTGATTTCAAAAACACTTATTCTGTCTTTGTCAAGTCTCTCACTGCAGCAAGACAGTCACGTCCTCTCACACAATGTATGAGGTTGTTAAGCCTGCATAAGGTTCAAAGCCACGACCTCTTACATCTTTGATGGCCACAAAATCTCTTGTGTGACTTCTCTTTATAGCACCATGTAAAGATTCTTTCCCATTTTCATGTACATAAGGATTGTTCTAACCACTGAAAGATAAAATATGGTAAATTATATAACGGTTAAACCAGGATAAAGCTGTGGTATATTGAGTTATTGACAATATATACAGTATATAAGCATAAAATTCCCCCTAATACCAAAGCAAACCTATCATGGCTTATTTATAAAATATTCTTTGAGAGGTATGAAAGCACTACATGCCAGAACAACAAAAAAAATGTTAAAAAATTAGAAAAATGGCACATTTTCATTCTTCAATGTTGGAGGGTTTAAAGGGCCCAAAATGATAACATGCTGACAATAAAGAACGACAAATATCGTACTGATGTGTATATTTTTCATTCTGGTGAGTTGTTGTGCTGGTGCCCTTCAAACGAACCTACAGGCCAACATGATAAGGCAGAATTCAGCCACCATACAAGCCATAGTTTAATATTCATACAAAACAATCATATTTCATTAAAACTTAATAGTATTTTTCATAATAAAAAACACTCGTTTATTCTAATATTTCGCCCAAATGGGCCTTATCAAAGTTTACAAATATGAATTTACTACATAGTTATAACTGTCTTATATGTCAATACAATAAATGTTTTTCAACGTCAAAAATGACAGGAAATGACTTAATAGTATTGTCAATACCTACCTGTTCTATTGTGAACACTGCATGACCGTTCTTCCTGAATTTCTGGTAGATGTCTGAAAATATAAAGAACTCAAAATAAACTCAAAATAAATACCAGACGAACACTAGAGCCATCACTGAAAGTAATTAATTAATTAATACCCCCACATACCACTTTGACACAGACAAACAGCCTTGATCACCAATGCTGCATTTTGAATTTTGATCTACAAATATGACATTCACACTCCCAAAGGATGTGATTCTTGTGCCCTTAAAGGTGGCCTGAATAGTAGTGTATCATGAATACCCTTTTATTTCAAAACCAAAAATGCTTGTTTAGGTTATACAGCAAACAGTCTTACGTAAAACAATCTGCAGAAGTTTGACCTTTGACCTCTTAGTTACAGCTTGATCATAAAGGAAACACCCACTCAAATAGCTAAAAACATATGCCACCTTATTTAAAAATCCTTTATTACAAGGTCAAGTTTAATAGCTGACAAACCCTTTTATGACAATCAAGCCCATTTTTATAAATCAATCTTTACATGAACTTGTCAGTGACCACTTGGTTTTTCTCTGAGCTATTAAAAATTCAGTATGTTCGACCTTTGACATACATGATAGACCTAACCTATATGGTGAACACACCATCTGTCATCATGTGTACCAATGAATTCTGAACTCCTTTAATTCAAGCTAAAATTTATGCAAATCTTATTTTGACAATTAAATGTTGAATTTAGAGATTTGACCTAGATGCTTGACCTTGAATGTAGCAATGTGAATCTCGTAAGCCACACATTGTTTCATATAAGTGAACGTTTTGGCCAAGTTATTTTGAAATGATTGATCTAATGCTTACATGGAGTTTAAAATATGTGCTTAATTACTTAAGTCAGAATAGTCCAGTGGTAGCGAATTAGTTTTTGCTTACTAAGGTCCCTGGTGAGCACTTAAACTTGTTTTTTTCTAATTATTTCAAATATTTTAGAATTTCCAAATATTATATATTTGTAAGTCAATCACATTTTTCTTAAAAAAAAGAAATCTGATCTCCCTTGTTAAGGATTTTTTTGTTTATAGAAAGTCTCTTCTAAAAGAAAATCCAGACTCGGAGGAAAATGTCGTCCCTGGTGGAATGCACAGGCTAATCTGGGACAACACTGTAAGCACATGCATTAAGTAAGGATTTCCAAAGACAAGGCTCTCCCTCAGCAACACGAGGGCTTGACTTACTGAACAGTTTGGTGAGCTTTGCCAGACAGCAGAGGAAGTGCTCACAACTGATCTGGTTGTGCACGTTGGAGTATTTGAACACAAGGGCCGCAACTGTGCCTGTAGTCAGCTTGAAACCTGCAAGGATAGTGGAGTATTTTAACACAAGGGCCACAACTGTGCCTGTAGTCAGCTTGAAACCTGCAATAATAGTGGAGTATTTGAACACAAGGGCCACAACTGTGCCTATAGTCAACTTAAAACCTGCAAGAATAGTGGAGCATTTGAACACAAGGGCCACAACTGTGCCTGTAGTCAGCTTGTAACCTGCAAGAATAGAAACAACCAGTTGTTTTTTTTATTAACTATAAATATGTTACTTTTATACATGTATATTTTCCGAAAGTTGAATGGATACTCAATACAGTTGTAGTTTTATATACAATTTTATGATCCTTATTGATCTCTAAATAGACGAAATTTAATAACAATATCATTGGCTTTGGTTACGGCAGTAAAACGTATACACGCTGCATAAGTGCTCAACTAAGAGCCCTTGACAATCCTTTTATAATTGTGGGCCTTTTTAATAAAAAATCACATGCTTTAAAACGAGGTCTGATGTGCAAGTAACTAAATTTTAAAATGTTTAGGGGATTACGGTTTTTAGAAATAAAATATGTATGTTTATTTAAGGCAAAAATGGAACCAGACAGTCCGGTTAAGAGAGGATTCTGGTTGAAAAAGGATCCGGTTCTGATGGTTTCCACTATATGAAATAATTGTGAACAGATATGACAGGCAGTTAAAGATATTTTAATGCAATCAAGCTAATAAAAATTAACAATGGAGAGTGATCATCATGACTTTTAAACTACAATTTATTGGTATTTTGCATAAGAATTAAGTGAAAACCATGGCCCAGTACACTAATACACACAAGAATAGTTAAATTTCTGAAAATTCTAAAAAGGTATCTTCAACCATTACAAAGAATATGCTCTGAATGTTTTTGTTGTATGGGTGTTGCCGCAGTTCTTAAATACAAGTGATATTTCAACTCTGGTAATCTGTACATATTATATGATGGGGATAAGGCTCTGTTTGACTGCATGTTTTAAAGCAAGCCAGACAATGCTTCATCAGCGCAAATTTTAGAAGAACTGGAAGAAAAATTCTTATCAAAACAACCATAATTACATTTATAATCATCTGATTGAGTGGAATTATGACAGTAAACTAGAAAACAACAGTGACAACTACTACAAGCCAAACTTTAACAATGACACATAAAAATCTACAAGCTGTTTAACAATTTTACAAATTTTAGGGTTGAAGTTGCTATAATTTTGTCCTAGGTTTGAAAAGTGGGACCACTTGAAACCCAGACTGATGTTACACACAACAAAACTAAGACTTTGGATTCTTAAGTATTCATTTTTTATTTTTTTAGCTCTGGAGGCTACATGTGCTGCCCAATTAAGCCATACAACAATGTTTGAAAGAAGGTTGCCTGAGGATCATTTCTGATAAAGTCAGGAGATCATTCGGAAAAAAGTTAACACAAGGACTAATGGACATCAGCGTATCCTTAAAGATCCCCATGAGCACTCTGTGTTCAGGGCAGCTCATATGTATCTTGTATTATCATTTGGGCCTCATTCTGGAAAATCTGGGCTAAATGCATGTGCCTAAAGTGTTGTCCCAGATTAGCCTGTGCAGTCTGCATAGGCTTATCAGGGAAAATACTTTCTGTCTCGACTTGCTTTTCATTTTAGAAGAGAAATTCCATAAAAGCAGAGAAAGTGTTGTAACTGATAAGCCTGTGTGGACTGCACACACTAATCTGGGACCAAACTTAACACACATACATTGAACCCAGTTTTTCCCGAATGGGGCTCATTTTATAATTAAATCAATTCATAACAAGATGTGTTTGTGAAACACAATGTCCCCCTATATGACGTTTGACCTTGAAGGATGGACTTGACCTTGACCCTTCACCACTCAAAATGTGCAGCTCCTTGAGATACACACGCATTTCAAATATAAAATTGCTAGCTTCAATATTGCAGAAGTGGCATTACATGAGCAATTTTGACATATATATTTGACCTTGAAGGATGACCTTGACCTTGACCTTTCACCACTCAAAATGTGCAGCTCCATGAGATACACATGCATGCCAAATATCAAGTTGCTATCTTCAATATTGCAAAAGTATTCATAAAATGAGCGATTTGGGCCACATATACTTGACCTCTGACCTTGAAGGATGACCTTGACCTTGACCTTTCACCACTCAAAATGTGCAGCTCGATGAGATACACATGCATGCAAAATATCAAGTTGCTATCTTCAATATTGCAAAAGTATTCATAAAATAAGCGATTTGGGCCACATATATTTGACCTCTGACCTTGAAGGATGACCTTGACCTTTCACCACTTAAAATGTGCGGCTCCATGAGATACACATGCATGCCAAATATGAAGTTGCTATCTTCAATATTGCAAAAGTATTCATAAAATGAGTGATTTTGGCCACATATATTTGACCTCTGACCTTGAAGGATGACCTTGACCTTTCACCACTCAAAATGTGCAGCTTCATGAGATACACATGCATGCCAAATATGAAGTTGCTATCTTCAATATAGCAAAAGTTATTGCAAAATGTTAAATTTGGCGCAAACCAACCAACAGGCCAACCAACCAACCAACCAACTAACAGACCAAACAACCAACAGACAGGGCAAAAACAATATGTCCCCCTCTACTATAGTGGGGGACATAAAAATCCACCCAACCATATGTAACAATAGCAAATATACCTGCATCCAGGAGGGCAGTCCTCAGCTGAAAGGAGCTCATGGTTCCAGTAGACTCCGCATCATATTGGCTGAACAAACGCTACAAACAAATAGGAGTAGCACACTGAGAAAACCAGGCGTAAAGTGCAGTCCCAGATTAGACTGTGCAGTCCACAAAGGCTAATCAGGGAGGACACTTTTGGCTTTTATGTTATTTTTCGTTTCAAGGAAGTCTCTACTGAGCGAAAAACCCAGTTTAGGTGGGAAGTGTCTTCCCTGATAAGCCTCAGTCATGTGCATTTAGCCCCATTTTCCCAGAGTGCAGCTCATATTAAGTACAGTGTTCGTGATTGCATGTAAAAAAACATTATAATATTTTCTATCCTGTAGCTGTCAATTTAATGCTCAAACACAATAATTTATCACACAGCGTACAAAATACTTCTTTTGTTAAGTCAGGTCACATACTGAGGTAAATAGAGGTTCTTGTTCTGTCAGTTTAACTGCTCGTTCAAAGTAAATGCTAAATGAATGACAGAATGACAGAAAAATTTATTTATTTATGCTGACTGTTGAAGTGCTCTGTACAAGCTTACAACATTTGGAAAATCCAACCAATATCCCCATTCAGCAGCACATTAAATGAGAATGGAGAGTTAAGATGAAAAGAGATGAGGGGAAGTATATACCTTCCAAGACCTGAGTAGACTCCACAGGTAGAGGAACTCTGTGTATCCCAGGCGGCCAGAGTTGTCCACGTCCAGGACCGAGATGAAACATTTGCAGGCCTCCACACTGAGGTCCTTGTGGAATGTATCTGTAGAGATAGATGAGGTAAAAATGTATCTACATGTACATAGAGAGGAAATGAAATAACTTAGTTTCATTGTTTGGAAAACCTGGCTAAATGCAGAATTTGTGCAAAAATGCCATTCCAGATTAACCTGTGAAGTCTGCCCAATCTTATCAGGGACAACACTTAACGTCTTGACACAATATTTGTTTAGAATAGACTTCTTTTAAACAAAAATTTGATAAAAGTAGTAAGTGGCATTGCTTATTAGCCTGGATGGACTGCACTGGCCTATCTGGGACTACACATTCACCCTTTCCCACTCAAGCAATAATAAAATGGCTTTGTGCAAACAGCATAAAACCAGAACAGTCTGCGAGTATCTTCATCAGTATCTTACTGTTGAAAATGAAACCTTAAAAATTTGTTTTTTTTTAAGAAAGGTTTTTAATTTCATTTCATTTTCTTAGGGACTACAACATTAATAGTCAACATGCATATCTCAGCAGAAAAAGGTTAATTCTATGAAAATGAATGCTTACTTATGATATGTGTTCTGGGAAAAAAGGGCTTCATGCATGTCTTCGACTTCGCTTACACAAAAAATACCAAAAACAGTGGAAAGTTTCATCCCTGCTTAGCCTGTGCTAACTGCTAATCTGGGACATGCATTCTCAACTCTTCAACAACAAGAGATGTGTTTGTCAGAAACACAATGCCCCCTATTGCGCCGCTTTGAAATTTTTATATAAAAAATTTACCTTTGACCTTGAAGGATGACCTTGACCTTGAACTTGAACTTCCACCACTAAAAATGTGCAGCTTTATGAGAACACCGCTTTGAAATTATTTTTTTTGACCTTTGACCTTGAAGGATGACCTTTACCTTAAAGGATGACCTTGACCTTGAACTTCCACCACTAAAAATGTGCAGCTTCATGATAACGCCGCTTTGAAATTTTTATATTTTTTTTACCTTTGACCTTGAAGGATGACCTTGACCTTGAAGGATGACCTTGACGTTGAAGTTCCACCACTCAAAATGTGCAGCTTCATGAGAACGCCGCTTTGAATCAATTTTTTTGACCTTTGACCTTGAAGGATGACCTTGACCTTGAAGGATCACCTTGACCTTGAACTTTCACCACTCAAAATGTGCAGCTTCATGAGAACGCCGCTTTGAATTTATTTATTTATTTTATTTTTTGACCTTTGATCTTGAAGGATGACCTTGACCTTGATTTTCCACCACTCAAAATGTGCAGCTTCATGAGATACACATGCATGCCAAATATCAAGTTGCTATCTTCAATATTAAAAAAGTTATGGCCAATGTTAAAGTTTTCGGACGGATAGACGCCATATATTTGACATTTGACCTTCACCTTCACCTTTCACCACTCAAAATGTTCAGCTCCATGAGATACACATGCATGCCAAATATCAAGTTGCTATCTTCAATATTGAAAAAGTTATGGCCAATGTTAAAGTTTTCGGACGGACAGACGCTATAAATTTGAGATTTGACCTTGAAGGATGACCTTGACCTTTCACCACTCAAAATGTGCAGCTCCATGAGATACACATGCATGCCAAATATCAAGTTGCTATCTTCAATAGTGAAAAAGTTATGGCCAATTTTAAAGTTTTTTCGGACGGACAGACTGACTGACATACTGACACACTGACATACTGACGAACAGTTCAACTCCTATATGCCAACCTACCGGGAGCATAAAAATGTAATCATACCTATGAAATGCTCATCTCTCTTCAGGCCATCATTCAAGGATTTCATCAACTCGTACGGATTAACCTCCATGTCCTGTGGGGAAATAAAAGAAAAAGGTTTTAAGGCAATGGTATCTTGCAATTGTATTAATACATCAATACACAATTAACAGAAATTATAGACAATTGGGAACAAATATTAGCATTTTGTTCAAAACATAATATTGCTTTCAACTGAAAATGACCCAAGAGAAAAGCGCATATTAAATGTTGTTACTTACTTGTTATTTACCTACAAATTAATTATTTGTATTTTAACACCATTAGTTATCTTTATGTCTTCATAAAATACTTTCAGGCAAGACAACCCTGGTCTTGTATTCCTCCAAACTCCTTGAAATAATATCCCAAACTATACAAGTATTGTTCAGAGAAAACAAAGCTTAATGCATGTGCTTAAAGTGTTGTCCTTTATTAGCCTGTTCAGTATGCATAGGCCAATGATAGACGACACTTTTCCCTTTCATTAAATATTTTCTTTGAAGAAAGTCTCTTCTAAATAAAAAACCAGTCTAGTCGGAAAGTGTCGTCCCTGATAGGTGAACGGATTACAGCTGGTGAACTTACCTCCCCTGATACAGAGTAGAAAAACCTCCTAAACTGCTCCTCCTGCTCGTTGTCAGCCTGTACCTGAGGTAGCGCGATATCCAGCTTCTCTGATGGCTCATCTGTGCCTCTGAAACAACACAACATATACCATTAATATTAGCAGCATTCTGTGAAATCTGGGCTTAATGCTTGCAGTGATTTTTTTTGCTCAAATTTACAGCCGAATTTCGGCTGCTTCCCAATCGCAAAAATACACATTTTTTTCCCAAAATTTTGACCAAAATTTCCCAAAAAAGCCCAACTTCCAAAAAAAAAAAAAAAAAAAATATTTTTTTTTTTTTTTTTTTTTTTTTTTTTTTAAGAAAGAAGTCTCATATAACTTAATTATGCTTTCTTAAATCTAGGTCTCAACTTTATTTTTTAAACATCTTACAAAATATATAACTTGAATTTAGTCATTTTTGTCCATAAATCATTCCCAAACTTGCCACTTTTATTGATTAAAAAAAAAAATTGACCAGACCTTTTCTAGAAAACTCCCTGAACATGCACTTAAAAACAATATCACTTCTGTTACTTATAACCCTTATAACCCTATTTATAATTCTTAATTTTTCCCAATTTCATGGTTTATCGGGCTATTTTTCCCAATTTCACGGTTTATCGGGCTAATTTTCCCAATTCAAATGGCACAGGCTGTAACAAATTAAAGCAAAAAAAATCACTGGCTTGTGGGTAAAGTGTCATCCCAGATAAGCATGTGAAGCCTACAAAGGAAAATAAGGGACAACGCTTTCCACTTTAATGGTATTTTTTGTTGAAATGGAGTCTCAAAGCAAAAATCCAGTTTAAGCGGCAATGTTCATACCTGATTAGCCTGTGTAGACTGCACAGGCTTATCTGGGTCAACACTTTCCACACATGCATTAAGCAAAGTTTTCTTATAAAGAGGCTCACATAATCACATACAGCCAAGCTGAACATGTTTGCAATTGCCTACCAAGGAGTGCGTGTAATGAGTTATGGGGTAGCATTATTTTCGTTTTGACTGAAATAATTGCTAGTTCAAGTTTGCCATTAGTAGAAAGGATTGTCTGTGACACACAAACATATTTCATTTTATTTGACCTTTTATACGAAAGAGATGATACACTTAATTTATCAACCCACAGGACAATTACTGAAATGAAAGAAAAGTTGGTTTAAGCCCCTCAAACAAATAACTCCTAAACAAAAAGGTTTACCAAAACATTTTCTTTGCAGTTTTGTTGGACCAGCAGGCAATAGCAAACAAACAAAGATATTTTTAATGTTGGCCTAATGTATTATGGACATGATCAGGTGAATATAGGCTTACAACTCATAGAAATTCAAAGTCTTGCAAAACAGCAGTATCAAAATATTTATCTTAATATATTATTATTAAAACTTTGGTCATGATTTCCCATAGTGTGGATACTCGTGTAAAAAGAGCATGCTTGAGTATGCAAATTGTTCAATGACCTAAATCCAAAGAAAAAAGTTTGTGTGTGAATGAGGTCATAATGCATTTCAAATAAAATAACATTTTAAAGTACTATACCTTTAATCTGAGATATATATATATGGTAAATCAAAATATACACAATAGATAGTTTAAGCCCAAAGTCCTGGGAAGACACTTTAAAGTCAATTTTCCAAACTGATACTCAAGTACTTTTATCTCTCGTACTTTTATCTCTCACAGGTTCTACACAAAACAGTTGTCTGTTGCACTTACTCTGCAGAATTTTTATTTTCAAAGAAGAATCTCAAGTAGAAGTCCGCCTCTTCGTTGACGTCGTATGCACACGGCATGAACACATAGTCACCGGGTGGCAGCACTAGGCGCTGGATGATTTGCCGCGAGTTTACAAACATATCACAGTTAGCTACACGATCATTGAGATCAAAATAGTCCCGTTTTAATGGCAGTGGATAGCCAGATTTATACTGAAATAAAAACAGGCAAATCTATAGATCTAACAAGAGCACCGCCTTGCGGGTGCAGACCGCTCATCTATTTTCTTTTTAAAGGTGAAGGGACTCTCATTTTCAATCACAAAGGAGGGAGGGGTGGAGTGAAGAGGGGTGTATAGTGTGGGGGCGTGGACGTTTATAACATTATCTTCCAAAAATGCGGAAAAAAATTGAAAAAAAAAAAAAATTGGGGGGGGGGGGGTAGATGGGGGGGGGGATTCTTGGGTGTGATGGTTGGACGGTATTTCAAACATAAAATAATAAAAATAAATATTTGTGTTTTTTAACCGTTTCAAAAAAAATTAATTGGGGTGGGTTGGGTTGGGTGGGGGGGGTATAGTGTGAGGGTGTGGTGGTCATTTGTTAGATGATCTTAAAAAAAAAAAAAAAAAAAAAAATTGGGGGGGGGAAATTCGGGGGGGGGGGGAGGGGTATTATTGTGTGTGATGGTTGGACGGTATTTCAAACATAAAATAATAAAAATAAATATTTGTGTTTTTTAACAGTTTCAAAAAAAAATAAATGGGGGGTGGGGTGGGGGGGTATAGTATAGTGTGAGGGTGTGGTGGTCATTTGTGAGATGATCTTAAAAAAAAAAAAAATAGGGGGGGGGAATTCATGGCAGGGGGAGGGGGGCGGTGGGGGGGTTTTCTTGGGTGCGATGGTTGGACGGTATTTCATACATAAAATACTAAAAATAAATATTTGTGTTTTTAACCGTTTCAAAAAAAAAAATTTGGGGGGTTGGGGTTTGGGGGGGGTATAGTATAGTGTGAGGGTGTGGTGGTCATTTGTGAGATGATCTTAAAAAAACACAAAAAAAACAAGGGCTGTTTGTAAAACATGCATGCCCCCCATATGGGCTCTCCGTTGTAGTGACAGCCATTGTGTGAACATGTTTTTTGTCACTGTGACCTTGACCTTTGACCTTGTGACCTGAAAATCAATTGGGGTCATCTGCCAGTCATGATCGATGTACCTATGAAGTTTCATGATCCTAGCCATAAGGGTTCTTGAGTTATCACCCGGAAACCATTTTACTATTTCGGGTCACCGTGACCTAGACCTTTGACCTAGTGACCTGAAAATCAATAGGGGTCATCTGCGAGTCATGATCAATCTACCTATCAAGTTTCATGACCCTAGGAATAAGCGTTCTTCAGTTATCATCCAGAAACTATTTTACTATTTCGGATCACCGTGAACTTGACCTTTGACCTAGTGACCTCAAAATCGATAGGGGTCATCTGCGAGTCATGATCAATGTACCTATGAAGTTTCATGATCCTAGGCATCAGCGTTCTTGAGTTATCATCCGGAAACCATTTTACTTTTTCGGGTCACCATGACCTTGACCTTTGACCTAGTGACCTCAAAATCAATAGGGGTCATCTGCGAGTCATGATCAATGTACCTATGAAGTTTCATGATCGTAGCCATTAGCGTTCTTGAGTTATCATCGGAAACCATTTTACTATTTCGGGTCACCATGACCTTGACCTTTGATATAGTGACCTGAAGGAAAGGAAAAAACTAGTTTTTTTAGTTTTTTCTTTTGGGGGGGGGGGGGGGGGGGGGGGTTGAGAGGGGCTATAATGTGGGGGTGTGGTCATTTATTAGACAATCTTTCAAGAGAAAATAAAATTTAGGGGGGGGGGGGTAGGGGGGTAAGGGGGGGTGAGAGGGGGTATAATGTGGGGTATTGTAATTTATTAGATGATGTTTAAAAAACATGGGGGGGTAGGGGGGGTGAGAGGGGGGTATAATGTGGGGTGTGGTTATTTATAAAATGATGTTTAAAAATAAAAAAATAAAAAAAAATTGGGGGGGGGGGTAAGGGGGTAGGAATTCTGGGTAGAGGCGTGGGGTATTGTTTGCGTGGAATCCATTGTGGTCTTCAGGTAAGTGTTGTTATGTGAAAGTAATAATAAAATGTGATCACAAATAAAGAAGTTATGGCAATTTAAGCAAAATGTTCAATTATCTAAGTGTGCAAGGGGCCATAAGTATGTCAAATGCTTGATACAGTGGTGTGCTCTTGTTTATAGGTTGGGGTCATGTTGGTAAACAAGTATGCAAAATATAAAAGCAATATGTCAAAGGATATAGGAAATATTTGGGGTAGTACGCAAACTATAACATAGATTTATAAATAATATGCATATTCTAAGTATAAAAGGGGCAATAATTCTTTCAAAATGCTTGATACAGTTGTCTGCTCTTGTTTATAGGTTGGGGTCATGATGGTAAACAAGTATGCAAAATATGAAAGCAATATGTCAAGGGACATTGAAAATATTCGGGGTAGTACGCAAACTTTAACAATTTCTGCATATTTTAAGTGGAAAAGGGGCCATATTATAAAAAATGCTTGATAGAGTTGTCTGCTCTTGTTTATAGGTTGGGGTCATGTTGGTAAACAAGTATGCAAAATATGAAAGCAATATGTCAAGGGACAATGAAAATAATTGGGGTAGTACGAAAACTTTAACATTTTGCACGCTAACGCTAACGGAAACGCCGACGCCGGGGTGAGTAGGATAGCTCCACTATATATATTTCATATTTAATAGTCGAGCTAAAAATGCCTGTTATTAAACTAAAAGTTTCCAACACAAAGAACAAAAATAAGTGTGGGCTATTACGCAACAAACCATAGGTTTTTCGTTTAATCCTTTTCTACTCAGAGGCAGAGTGAAAATTGTTATGTGCAAACAGCATAAAACCAGAATAGCCTGCGAGTAACTCGCAGTCCGTTCAGGTCATATGCTGTTTGCTGCCCATCATTATCTATGGGTTGGAAATGAAGTCTTTAAAACTTGAATCTAGTAAGAAAGGTCTTCAATTAAATATAACTTTCTTAGAGACTACAAACACGTCAAAATACGTATCTAAGTGGTAAAGGGTTGAAGGAAGTGTCTTCTAAACACAAAGTTATTCTAAGCACTATCCCACATGCATTAAGCCCCATTTTCTCAGACCATAGCTCAAGGACTTTTGAATGCATACTCTACTTACTCTATAAATAACAAATCCTATGAAGACGAGCCTCTCTGCCTTGTTCTTCATCTTGCGTCGGTCTTTCTGCATGAGCTGCAGGAGGAAGCTGCACATTGTGTCATCATCCTCATCTGTGTTCTGAAGTCTCAGTCGATACTGCGGGCAGCACCAGTGGGTGTCTGTAAATAGGAGAACAGAGATCTGTGGAAAGGTTACAGGAAAGTCACAGTCGATACTGCGGGCAGCACCAGTGTGTGTCTGTAAAAAGGGGAACAGAGATCTGTGGAATGGTTACAGATAAGCCTCAGTCGATACTGCGGGCAGCACCAGTGTGTGTCTGTAAAAAGGGGAACAGAGATCTGTGGAATGGTTACAGATAAGTCTCAGTCGATACTGCCTTGGGCGTTGCACCAGTGGGTGTCTGGAAATGGGCAATAGAGATACAGCGGAATGGTTACAGATTTGAGTACCTGTTTTTGCGATGTTATTTAATCACTTTATTAAATTAGCGACAAAGTAACCATTCGCTTGAGTGTTCAACATGCAGCCTGCCTTTCCACGAATTAAAACAAAAATAAAATACAAGCTCAGAGCACACCCATGAGTGTGATTCAACTCAACACAGGCTAATCAGGGTCGACACCTTCTGGGTTAATGGAATTTTTCATTTAAGAAAAGTCTCTTGTTGAATAAATCCTGTTTAGACAGAAAGTGTCATCCCTGATTAGCTTGTGCAGACTGCATAGACTAATATGGGATGACAATTTACACACATGCATTAAACCCAGATATCCCAGAAAGGGGCTCCAATCCCTGAACTCACCCCTGAGTGTGGGTCTACCGCCAGCAGTGAATCCCTTCTGCCATCGCCCGTGAAACTCTGAGGTATGCCACTGGCGAGGCATGTCGATCGGGGAGTCGGGCGTCAGGTTGCAGATGTCTACCGTGTCAAAGTTCTTCTGAAAGTCACTGAAATCCATCCTGAAACAGGAGAAAACCAGCATGATTTAAAAACTCAACCTCATTCTATAACAAGAGCTGTCACCATAGGATGACTTATGCCCCCTATAAACGCTTAATGGAAGTTATGAGCTTTTTTCGAAACCTAAACGCAGATTTCAAAACCTAAACGCTGACCCTAAGTTAAAGGTCAAGGTCACAGGGGTCAAAATTTGAGTGCGTATGGAAAGGCCTTGTCCATATACACATGCATACCAAATATGAAGGTTATATCTGAAGGGACATAGAAGTTATGAGCATTTTTCAAAACCTAAACGCAGATTTTGAAACCTAAACGCGGACTCTATCTTCAAGGTCAAGGTCACAGGGGTCAACATTTTTGTGCGTATTGAAAGGCCTTGTCCATATACACATGCATACCAAATATGAAGGTTATATCTCAAGGGACATAGAAGTTATGAGCATTTTTCGAAACCTAAACGCAGATTTCGAAACCTAAAAGCGGACCCTGAGTTCAAGGTCAAGGTCACAGGTGTCAAAATTTGTGTGCATATGGAAAATCCTTGTCCATATACACATGCATACCAAATATGAAGATTATATCTCAAGGGACATACAAGTTATGAGCATTTTTTAAAACCTAAGCGCAGATTTTGAAACCTTAATGAGGACCCTTAGTTCAAGGTCAAGATCACAGGGGTAAATTTTTTTGTGCATATGGAAAGGCCTTGTCCATATACACAGGCATACCAAATATGAAGGTTATATCTCAAGGGACATAGAAATTATGAGCATTTTTCGAAACCTAAACACAGATTTCGAAACCTAAACGCGGACTCTAAGTTCAAGGTGAAGTTCACAGGGGTCAAAATTTGTGTGCGTATGGAAAGGCCTTGTCCATATACACATGCATACCAATTATGAAGGTTATATCTCAAGGGACATAGAAGTTATGAGAATTTTTGAAAACTAAACGCAGATTTAAAAACCTAAACGCGGACCCTAAGTTCAAGGTCAAGGTCACAGGGGTAAAAAATGTTGTGCATATGAAAAGGCCTTGTCCATATACACATGCATACCAAATATGAAGGTTATATCTCAAGGGACATAGAAGCTATGAGCATTTTTCGAAACCTTAACGCAAAGTGTGAGGGAAAGACGGACAGACAGACAGACGGACAGTCCTATCACTATATGCCCCCTTTTCTTCGAAAGGGGGCATAACAACTGGGCTTAATACATGTGCCTAATGTGTCATGCCAGATCCAGATCCCAGTCCACACAGGCTAAACAAAGACAGCACTTTTCCCTTTTATGGATTTTTTTTGTTTAAAGGATGTCTTTTCTTAAAGAAAATCCAGTTTGGAAGCAAAGTGTCTGGTGCAAAAATCTTGTGCTTTGGATTAAGGCCATAGACAATTTAAGCCTTGTTGTGGGAAACTGGGCTTTATGCATGTGTGCAAAGTGTCATCCCTGATAAGCCTTTACAGCATATAGGTTTAGAATAGACTGTCTTTAAACAACCATTCCATTAAAGTAAAGTCATTCCTGATTAGCCTGTGCACTTTGTACAGGCTAATCTGGGACAATACTCTTAGCACATGTTTCATGCCTGGTTTTCCAAAACGACGCTCAATTGTTAATAAGAGCTTTAAACTTATACGTAACCCTGAACAATCCATGGTTATTGTCTTATACCCACACTCGGCTATGAGCCGCGTTATGCAAAAATGGGTCTTATGTAAAAAGCTTATTAACATACTCAATCTGGTCAGTAACTTCTACTTGCAATAACTAGACCTCAAAACCTTGTCATACTATATTACCGACAGAGAACAATTGACCAGATTGAGCAGATCAACAGACTGGTCTGGAGCTATGCTGGCTGCATATGGCATAAGAACCATTTGTGCACGATGTGGAGCTATGCTGGCTTCATATGGCATAAGAACCATTTGTGCAAGATGTGGAGCTATGCTGGCTGCGTATGGCATAAGAACCATTTGTGCACGATGCGGCTGATTTGTCTTCTTTTGTTTCTGGTTAAATTTTTGATACTTTGTTACTTGGTAGAGTTGATAGAATAATGGCATATCTCATAGAAATTGTAACATCATGATGTCAAAATAATGACTTCATTTCACAGTTTTATAGTAATTGACATTACTGACTGTCAGCTTCCTTTATTGTTTTAAATCAATTGTCCTTTTCTTTTTCTTTCTCTTGTAAGCATGAGATTTAAAAAAAATAAGACTACAACCCCTACATCCCTTGGTCAACAACATACACTGCCAAGACTAGCTGAGCTTGAGTAGAGATAAACACATTCACACTTTATCTTCACATGCCTTATCCCTTTGCAACTTAGATACATATTTTGACGCATTTGTAATCCCTTAGAAAGTTAATTTAACACCTTTCTTACTAAATTTAAGTTTTAAAGGCTTCATTTCCAAACCTTAGATACTGATGAGCAGCAAACAGCATAAAACATGAACAGACTGCGAGTTACTTGCAGGCTGTTCTGGTTTTATGCTGTTTGTACATAGCCATTTTCACTTTGCTTCGGAGAGGGAAAGGGTTAATCATACATCTATCTTACCAGAACTCCCCTGGGTCCCTGAAGACTGGTCCCATCCTTACCAGAACTCCCCTGGGTCCCTGAACACCAGTCCCATCCTTACCAGAACTCCCCTGGGTCCCTGAACACCAGTCCCATCCTTACCAGAACTCCCCCGGGTCCCTGAACACTGGTTCCATCCTTACCAGAACTCCCCTGGGTCCCTGAACACCAGCCCCATCCTTACCAGAACTCCCCCGGGTCCCTGAACACCAGCCCCATCCTTACCAGAACTCCCCCGGGTCCCTGAACACCAGTCCCGTCCTTACCAGAACTCCCCCAGGTCCCTGAACACCAGTCCCATCCTTACCAGAACTCCCCTGGGTCCCTAAACACCAGTCCCATCCTTACCAGAACTCCCCTGGGTCTTTGAACACCAGCCCAATCCTTACCAGAACTCCCCCGGGTCCCTGAACACCAGTCCCATCCTTACCAGAACTCCACCGGGTCCCTGAACACCAGTCCCATCCTTACCAGAACTCCCCTGGGTCCCTGAACACCAGCCCCATCCTCTCTTTCTCCTGGTCTGGGATGCTCTTCCACTCTGATGACCTGAATATACGCAAACAACCATAAACAATTATATAGGTTATAAAATTATAATAATAATTCTCATAAACAATACTTAAATTTATCTGATAACAAGAGTGCCAAACTGTCACAAGATACGCCCGTTTGAAGGTTTTGGACAACTTGATAACTTTACCATGACCCATATTTGAACTTGACCTACATATCATCTAGACACAACTTCTGACCAAATTTGGTGAAGATCAGATGAAAACTACTTCAATGAGAGAGCGGACACCATGCTAAATGATTGAAATGCACTAAGTGACCTCATGATCTAGTTTTTGACCCGGCATGACCCATATTTGAACTTGACCTAGATATTGTCTAGACACAACTTCTGACCAAATTTGGTGAAGATTGGATGAAATCTACTTCAATCAGACAGCAGACACCATGCTAAATGCTTGAAATGCACTAAGTGACCCTGTGACCTAGTTTTTGACCCTGCATGACCCATATTCAAACTTGACCTAATTATTGTCTAGATACAACTTCTGACCAAGTATTGTGATTATCGGATTAAAACTACTACTATTACATAGCGGACACCATGCTAAATGCTTGAAATGCACTAAGTGACTCCATGACCGAGTTTTTGACCTGGCATGACCAATATTCAAACTTGACCTAGATACTGTCCAGATACAACTTCTGACCAAGTTTGGTGAAGATCGGATAAAAACTTCTTCAATTAGAGAGCGGAAACCCTGCTTAATGCTTGAAATGCACTAAGTGACCCTGTGACCTAGTTTTTGACCTGGCATAACCTATATTCGAACTTGACCTAGATATTGTCTAGATAAAACTTCTGACCAAGTTTGGTGAAGATCAGATGAAAACTATTTGGATTAGAGAGCGGAAACTGCTGTGGACGCCGACCGACCACCGGCCCGCCCACCTGCCCACCGGCCGCCAAGGTGAAACTATTATACGTCCCGTTTTTTTAAAATGGGCAGATAAAAAGGACCAACAAAAAATTTCAAACGGACAGGTGGGTGGGCAAAACATTATTTTATTGTAGCACACCTTTGTTTATCTTACCTGTTTTTACTCTACACATTAATTTTTCTCTTAAATAATGATGTTCAAACGGAAACTTTTAATTCTCTATTAGCATGCTTTTTTAATATGTATTTGTAAATTAAGCGAATGATGGATTGTAGCAAAAATGAATGTTAATGGCTTGCACACAATAAAGTTTTGGGTTTGTCAAAATAAAAAAGTGTGGTTCAACTGATAATGTCAGATGTTGGTCACCTTTCCCCCCAGAGCCCATTCCATCGCACAGGGGTTCCCCAGGGGTTGCGGACACGAATCAAGGTCACAGGCACTTGGCCATTGGCAGACATCAAAAGAATCTGAAAAAATAATTTTTTGTTTTGTAAAAGGAATCAAAAAATAAATATGTTTATTTATTTTTTAGGTTCCAGATTATGCTCTCCAGGGCAAATTCAATAATTTAAAATTGATTATTCACTGTTTCAGCCATAAATAATTGGGAAGGTTATAAATATTTTTTTCTGGATTACTGTTAAAGGCATAATATTATAGTCTAATTAAGATACTAGACTCCCCCCTATTACTGGGATATAAGTTGTCCGTTTATATTTGGCGCAGTATGCAGCCATTGCACATTGGCTTATTTCCTTCCCCGATACCCATTTATACTCCTCAGTGGAGAGGAGCAAGCCTGGGATTAATTGTTTTGCTTTTTTGTTACAACTTTGTCCCAGTTCCTAAATTAAAACAGCAAATGAAATGGATTTTCAATGATGCTGCACTGAAAATGTGTGCATGCAGGGCCCTCAATCTATCAAATCTGCCGAAATTTTTTGCCGCCTAATTTCGGCGGCAGTCCCCCACCTGTAAAGTATACTTTTTTCTCCTTTTGGGGGGAAATTTTTTTTATTTATTTTTTTAATAGAAAGATGTGTCTCATGATAATTATATCTCAATTCTATTTCAATTTAATCTTTTCAAACATACTAAATTATGAAAATTGCAATGAATATAGTGCAAACATGTACAAATGTAATAATGAGAGAGTAAGTAAAAAAATCCCCCCAAAAGGGAAACGCTGCGAAAATTCCCCCTCCTTAGGACTGCGGTCCCCTTCCCCCAAAGTAGTGTGAGGGCGCTGGCATGACCGCATTATTTCGATGTCACTTCTGGAAGTACGAGTCTCTTTCTGAGAAAACAGACCTGAATGCATATGTGTAATATGTGTAATGCAGATTTGATAGTTTAGTCTGCTTATATGGACTTAAGTAAAGGCAGGTCTCTTCTAAATAAAATCCAGCCTAGGCAAAAAGTGTTGTCCCTGATTGCATGACTTAAGCCCTATAGTGTTGTCCCTGATTACATGACTGAAGCCCTATAGTGTTGTCCCTGATTACAAGACTGAAGCCCCATAGTGTTGTCCCTGATTACATGACTTAAGCCCTATAGTGTTGTCCCTGATTACATGACTTAAGCCCTATAGTGTTGTCCCTGATTGCATGACTTAAGCCCTATAGTGTTGTCCCTGATTACATGACTGAAGCCCTATAGTGTTGTCCCTGATTACATGACTGAAGCCCCATAGTGTTGTCCCTGATTACATGACTGAAGCCCCATAGTGTTGTCCCTGATTACATGACTTAAGCCCTATAGTGTTGTCCCTGATTACATGACTTAAGCCCTATAGTGTTGTCCCTGATTGCATGACTTAAGCCCTATAGTGTTGTCCCTGATTACATGACTGAAGCCCTATAGTGTTGTCCCTGATTACATGACTGAAGCCCCATAGTGTTGTCCCTGATTACATGACTTAAGCCCTATAGTGTTGTCCCTGATTACATGACTTAAGCCCTATTGTGTTGTCCCTGATTACATGACTTAAGCCCTATAGTGTTGTCCCTGATTACATGACTTAAGCCCTATTGTGTTGTCCCTGATTACATGACTTAAGCCCTATAGTGTTGTCCCTGATTACATGACTTAAGCCCTATAGTGTTGTCCCTGATTACATGACTTAAGCCCTATAATGTTGTCCCTGATTACATGACTTAAGCCCTATAGTGTTGTCCCTGATTACATGACTTAAGCCCTATAGTGTTGTCCCTGATTACATGACTTAAGCCCTATAGTGTTGTCCCTGATTACATGACTTAAGCCCTATAGTGTTGTCCCTGATTACATGACTTAAGCCCTATTTTTCCAGAGCAAGGCTCATTGAATTGAGGCTTTTATGGAAAAACTCTGATAAACAAGACTATTGTCAAGCAATATAAGTCCCCTACCAGTGAAACTCCACCATTTTCAGCAATATTTCAAGTCTATTTGTTGCCATAGAAACCAGAATTCTTGACGTACGAACAAAATGAAATGGCGTGCATAATCTCCAAATTGCCATCTATCCATGTTTCAAGCTTCATGAAAAAATATGAAGAACTTTTAAAGTTATTGCAGGATCCACCATTTTCAGCAATATTTTAAGTCTATTTGTCGCCATAGCAACCAGAATTCTTGACGTAGGAACAAAATAAAATGACGTGCATAATCTCCAAATTGCCATCTATCCATGTTTCAAGTTTCATGAAAAAATATAAAGAACTTTTAAAGTTATTGCAGGATCCACCATTTTCAGCAATATTTCAAGTCTATTTGTTGCCATAGCAACCAGAATTCTTGACGTAGGAGCAAAATGAAATGGCGTGCATAATGTCCATATTGCCATCTATCCATGCTTCCAATTTCATGCAAAAACTATGAAGATCTTTTACAGTTATCGCAGGATCCAGAAAAGTGTGACTGACAGACTGATGCACAGAGTGCAAACCATAAGTCCCCTCCGGTTTCACCGGTAGGGGACAATACATCAAATACTTACTGATGAGAGTGGTTTCTCACTGACATTGTGAATAATATTATTATTGTAAAGTATATAATAATACCGCAAGTTAACTTTAGAGATGACAACAAATGTTTACTGTTGTTGACCTGTTACTCAGTTCAAGAACTAATAAATTAGTCATAACTCAAGAGATGATAACTAATAATTAGAAATAATAGCATTAACTATGCCCATCATGAAACTTACATGCAAAAACAGCTTATCAAGTTGTATTGGGAATCAATATCAGCATTTTCAAGTGAACCTTTCATGAACTTATGTTGAGTTATTCATGCTTAATAATATTACTAATGGTCTGGTTTCCAATTGGCATAAGATGTTGGAATGTATTGTCTGTTGACTTGTATACTTTAAGATAATCAATGTGCCTTTTCTAGAAAAGCAACTTACTGTTGTAGGTTACATGGCTATGCATCAAGTATCAATCAATACTGAAAACACATTTTAAGTTAAGAGTAGTGACTAAGTATGTACTTATAATAATATGATAACACACACGAAGTCAACACACAAAATGTTAAATTTCCAAATATAAACTACAGCATTACATTTAAATTTCAAAACAGTAAATTTAAAAAATGATGTCAAAGATAAAACATGAATCTTTGTAAAGATGAACGAGAGCCTAGTCAAATACAAATTCATAAAATGGTTTTATTCATGTGACCACAAATTCAAATGTGCATAACCATCCAGAAACTGTGTGGCTTTACATTACAAACATATACAGTTTAAGCAGGATAAAGTTACCCGAATAATGTAAGCAGTGTAACAACCCGTTTATTGTTCATTTCAGTTGAGATCGTCCAGGCGTAAGATGCAACAAAAACTTTTGGTGTCAGGTTACAACATTGAAGTTACATTTAACACGGACCAACCCAACCCACAAAGAAAGCCTGATAGCATCTCTACAACTGTGCAGAGAGCATTGACTCAAATGGCAAGGGCAGGGGTCTGAATACCATGGCGTACAATGAAACAATATCAACAATGTGAAAGAATAATGACAACACTAAATGGCATCTAAGTGGTATGCCATTAGGTCAGTTCATGACTATTTTCTTACTGTACAAGTACCAGTTCCATCGGGTTTAACCAGGTTGTTTTTTTAAACATGTTTGCAAATTCCTAACCAAATGTCTCCAGTGATAATGTTAAATATGAATTCAAACATTTAGCCACGTTCTGGGAGAACTGGGCTTAAGGCATGTCTGTAAAGTGTAGTCCCAGATTAGCCAGTGCAGTCAACAAAGGCTGATCAGGGATGACACTTTCCACTTTTATGTTGTCTTTTTCTTTAAAGAAAGTTTCTTCTTTGTGAAAATCAAGTTTAGACCAAAAGTGTCATCTGCAGTTTGCACAGGCTAATCTTGGAGAACACTATTAGCACATTCAGTGGTATGAAATTATGTTTGTTCATGACTATTTCCTTACTGTACATTTACAAGTCCCATTTGGTGTTTCCAGGTAATATTTTTTTTAACATGTTCCAATTTTTTTTAACAAATATCTCCAAGAATAATGTTAAATATGTATTTAAACATTTAGCCCCGTTCTGGGACAACTGGGCTTAAAGCACGTCTGTAAAGTGCAGTCCTTGATTAGCCTGTGCAAACTGCACAGGCTAATCTGACACTTTCCGCTTTTATTGCATTTTTTTGTTGAACAGTAATCTCTTCTCAGTGAACATGAAGTCTTGATGGAAAGTGTCGTCTGTAATCAGCACAGGCTAATCTGGGATAACACTTTACGCACATTCATTAAGCACAGTTTTCCCAAAACAATTCTCCATTGTTTAATGTCCCTTAAAGCGCGTACCTCTCTCAGGTCAGTGATACTGTAGGCGTGTCCTGCCACAAGACCGTTGGGCAACTCTGTCTCCGTAGCCCCACCCTTCAAAGACTAAAAATAGAACAATTCTGAGGGTAAAAATAGAACATTTTTTAGAGTAAAAAAAGAACAATTCTAAGAGTAAAAATAGAACAATAATGAGACTTAAAAGAGAATGATAAAAATAAATACGCATAGAGGTGAATAAAACAGCTGCAAAACAAAGAAAACAAGGTATATTAAATACTAGTAAAAATTAATGTAAAAAAAAATTATCCTTAGAGATATGTGTCAGCATTTTTCCCCTGTATACATTTGGTACCAGAAAACAGCATCATTCCGAATGCGCCCATTTTTCCCTATTAAAAGATAACAAAATCCCAATTCACCTACATAATTCCCAATTCATGGAATTCAGAAATCAGAGTTACAAATACTTCTGTTTTGCCTACCCAATGAGGCTCAAATCAATCACGTGAGAAACAATTGCCCGGCTTGCCCAATATCAATGATTAACAGTTTGTCACCATGGGCAACTTTTGCATAAAAGACAGACTTCTAACTTTATGTCTGGTACATCCAAATTTAAAGGCTAGGAGGTCAGCATTTCCAACTTTTGAAACCTAATGGAAGTTTATCTGTAATATTGTTGTGGCATAATACTAGTGACTGAATAAAATAAACTAGATGTTAAAAGTTTCCTTTTTTAAACCATGTACTTACACTACGCGACCTGCGATTTATGCCTGAATCTCACATCACCGGGTTAGGGCCAACCCGACAAATCGCGGTGATTCACCGCGATAACACTCTACAGGTGATTCGCGGTGATTCCACCATGATTTCACTGCGACCATCTTGCGATAAAGATCAGCTGTAGAATCATCTCGAAACACCACGATAGGGCAATCACCCTGATTCACGGTGACTACTAGATTTAAATTTCAACTTATTAACTTAGGTCATCATTATTGACGATCACATTAGATCGCGAAAATGTATTCCAATATGAAAGTAAACACCCTTCTTGCTGAATGTTGAATCCTGATTTCCAAACAAGATCTGTATTTGTTGAAATAACAATTGTACAGTACAGTACAGTTCACGCAAAACCAACAAAGTCCGAAAATCTGGAAATTGGGCATATATGGGATTATTGAGTAATGGATGAAGACCGAAGAGATTGCATGTATGCGATTTAGAAAGTTGAAACGTATGTATCGAGGAATCGAGAGACTCGGGGAAAATACGACTATAACATTACAATCAGTTATGAGTTCTCGATGGCTTCAAACTGTTAATTGCATAATCAAAAACGCAATTATCACTCCTCCATGTGTGGTATCCTACAGCTAGGTGTAAAAACGGTTTTGTTTTATACGCGGCATTTAAAAAGACAGAAAAAACCTGTCAGGGACATTGGTGTGAAATACATTTTAAAAAGGATACTCAGTCTTATATCTGCTAACAATGCTAATAATCCCATATTGCTATAATCGCTGTGAAGATTATACATGTAACGCAAGAAAATCGTACTTGACCGCGTTTGACCGTGAACACGGTGAGTCGCAATGAATCACCGCGGAGATTCTTTTTATAGCGATGATCATGCTTGACCTAGCGCCATGAAACGCGCAAGATCGCTGATTTTTCACCCAAAATAAATAATGACCACCGCCTGTCGGAGATTTAGGAAAAAATCGCGGGTCGCGTAGAATATTATTTGTTCATGCTTTATGAAGTTTTTCAGCGCAATTAATCAAATACCCAATTTGGATGAAAATGAAACATTTATTCATATTGTATTTTATTTTATTAACATAACATTGATTCAAATACAGCTTTTGCATATGAGAACTTTGCCAATACAGCCCAGCCTTAAGCCAAAAGTTACATCTATTCAGAAATTGTTCAAAACTGATCATTTTTTATAAATTTGATACAACAACAAAAATGATAAAAAAATACTAATGAGCCTTGTCTGGGAAAATGGGGCTTAATGCATGTGCCTAAAGTGTTATCCCAGTCTAGCCTGTTCAATCCCCACAGGAAAAATCAGGGACATCACTTTCTGCATAAACTGGATTTTCTCTAAGAAGAGACTTCCTTTAAACCAAAAATATCACAAAACCAGAAAGTGGCATCACTGAATAACCTGTGCAGACTGCACATAACCTGTGCAGACTGCACAGGCAAATATATGACGACACTTTACGCACATGCATTAAGCCCTGTATTCCCAAAGTAAGGCCCATATGAACAAGGCTAAAATTGATAATAAAATACCAATGTTTCTAAACATACATTGATTCCACATCCTATGAGAGACTGCCGATCCAGGGACTTGAAGAGAATGTTCACGATGCTCCTTGGCACGTCCGCGTTTGGTCCACGCAGGATGTACCCCTCAGTTATGCCCCCTGTGAAGTCAGTCAGTGCATCAGCCACATTACCACCCTTGAGAGCCTCGTATGAACCATACAGCCTTAAAACACAGACCAATTTTTGATTTTATATTACAATTGTTTGCTGTTTTTATTAGATCAAACTATTTTAGGGTCACTGGAGTCCCATACAAAACAAAGCCCTTATCAATGATTGTGCATAACTTCATATTGTAATTTAATATGTCTCACAGTCTGTTTATGTAAAATTGTCAACGATGTAGTGTATATTTTAAAAGTTATACTCAGTTTTTACTTTTGGAATTGCCTGTAAACAGCTTAATAAAGACTTAAATCATCCCTGTAAAAGTTTCATAATAAATTCACATGTCCATTTGTCTAATCAGAATTAAGACATGTTTTTTCAACTTTCTGGTAAAAACTGTAGAGAATAAACATCACATTTCTAACCATCTTTGTAAACCACTTTTATGATTATTCATAATTATATCTTATTGATTTTTTTAGTTATATAACGGCTGTATTGATTCTATTTATAGTAATCGCCACCTCCCATTGAATTCTTCATAAATTAAGGGTTGTGCATCAGGGCTTTTTTCTTCCTTTATAAGGGCCTTATGAAGGCCCCTTCCACAAAGAGAAAGGCCCCTTCCCCTAAGACAATGTCTTTTAAATGATTCAATTTTCCCCAAACGTTAAGCTTACTTTAGAAAATGTCTTCCCCTTTTTCAGTTTTGTAAATAATTTTACCCCCAAAATGGAAGGCCAGGCCCTTTACCCAAATCAACACAAAAAAGCCCTGTGCATAATCATGTCTTCACCTTTTTATTTTAATTCAAAGTTTCATAACCATATCTTAGGTACATTCTGAGTTATTAAAATTAATTTTCCTTTTCTATTTTTAGTACAACTGTGCCCGACAGCTTACCTCTGGTAGAAAAAAGTATCGATTGAAATACTTAGATGGCCCTTTACAGTACCTTCAGTGCTTTTTGAGAAATTGCAGGATTCAGTTTTGAGCACATACATGTACATAAGGATGGGACTCACTGAGTTTATACCTCAACACACGACACATGGAGGGTATACCTTTCCTAATCTCTTGTTAAACAAAAGGGTTATATAATTATTTTATATTTGGACCACTGTTACAAACATGTACTATAACTGTCACATGAACTGTTCAAGAAATTGGCATATGCTGTCCTTCAACAGCCTGCCAATTTTTTGCTTGTTTAACCTTAATGCATGTGTGTAAAGTTTCATCCAAGATTGGCCTGTGCAGTTAGCACAGGCTAATGAGGGATAACACTTTCCACTTTTCCCCTTTTTTCTTGTAAAGGTAGTCTGTTCACAATGAAAATCCAGTTAAGGCGGAAAGTGTCATCCATTATTAACCTATGTGAGTTGCACAGGCTAATCTGAGACAATACTTTATGCACCTATGTGAGTTGCACAGGCTAATCTGAGACAATACTTTATGCACCTATGTGAGTTGCACAGGCTAATCTGAGACAAGACTTTATGCACATGTATTAATCCCAGTTATCCCTGAGGGCTGCTCCATTGTCTGACCTACTTTGCATATGCCTTCTCCAACAATGCTGCCCAGAACTCGTTCTTCTGATGTGAGTGCACAAACATGAGCTCCCCCCGTGACGTCGGCAGTCGATCATCTACGATCACCTCCTTCCATTTGCCAAAGTGCCAGAAGTTGAAGCGGAACAGTCCCGCGTACCAGCCCTCTTGGAAACCCTGATCGGCCGGCACAATACGCCGGAACAGCTCCTGGTGATCTGGACTAGTGAGACATGCTACCGCGGCAACCACCCAGCAATCACCTGGCGACACGGAAGAGTCAATGAGACAGGATCAACAAAATTAATGTTTGTTTAAGAAATGTTTGCAATACTGTAAAACAAGCCCAGTTTTAGCAAAACTGAGCTTAATCCCATTTCATAAAGTGTCGTCCCAGATTAGCCTTTGCATTCCACACGGGCTTATCAGGAACAACACTTTTCCCCTAGACTGGATTCTTGTTTAAAAACAGCTTCTTTTCAACAAAAATTCAATAAAAGCAGAAAGTGTTGTCCCTGTAGATTAGCCTGTGTTGACTGCAAAGGCTAATGTGGGACTACACTTTACACACTTAAATTTACCACAACGCTGCATAAACTACTTACAACTCAGTTTGATACATTATTATCATTAGTAGTAGTAGTAGTTAAAGTGAAATTTTATAAAGGCTATACATATCTGAAATGCATTCAAAAGTTTAAATCAAATGGTTCAAAATTCAAATGTATATATGTTCACAATTGATAAATAAAAGAAAGGGAAATAAATCTCTGATTGTCTTAAAATTATGATTTGCAAATCTGGCAATACAAACAAATTGTTCAACATTTGCAAAAACAATCGGTAATTGTCTAAGAAAATATGCAAAAGGAAGGTATAACCATTGCACATAAATCTGAAAATCTGGAAAACTCATCACTACTCCAGTCTTGCTGATGATTTGGGCTTGCTCCCCACTCACCTAGACTTCCCTGTTTAACATCGAATCTCGTTGATCCGTCAAGAAAGAACGAAGCTTTCTGCCGACTGTAACCAGCTATCTCCTGCAAATACACAAATAACAGCTTTCAAAGATGTTTGAGGATTACATATGAGGCTTAAATGGGGCTTAATGCATGTGCATAAAATGTTGTACCAGATTAGCAGTCTGCAGGGGCTTATCAGGGACTACAGTTTATGCCTTAACTGGATTTTTGCTAAAAAGACACATCCTTTAAAAAAAAAGAGATGTGTTTGTCAGAAACACAATGCCCCCTACTGCGCCGCTTTGAAGCCATATACTTGACCTTTGACCTTGAAGGATGACCTTGACCTTTCACCACTCAAAACGTGCAGCTCCATGAGATACACGTGCATGCCAAATATTAAGTTGCTATAATCAATATTGCAAAAGTTATGACCAAGGTTAAAGCTTTGGGACAGACACACACATACAATGACAGACAGACAGACACATACAATGACAGACAGACAGGCCAAAAACAATATACCCCTGATTATTCGATCCGGGGGCATTAACATTCCTTAAAAGGGGAAAGTATTGTTCCTAATATGCTGTGCGGACTGCAGTCTAAGTTGGGACAACACTTTACACACATGAATTTCCCAGAACAAGACTTAAATAAGAACGTTGATTATGATCAGTTGATGGATTGTAAATGTGTAACCTGCAACATGTAATAAAGCAGTTGTCTGTTCATACATGTAAATGGGTTTATATAATGTTATTCTTCAAAAGTACGGTAGATGGGCTGTACAAGTCTTTTAATTTACAATTAGGGCATTGTTTGCTTAAAAACTATTTTTAAATATACAATATAAAATGAATTTGATTTTTAAATTACAAAATTGTTTACTGTTATTATTGATTTGTCACTGTTTTTTAACTTAATCAGTTAAAGAAAGCGTTATATTTTCTCCCATCATTAGAAATTGTCTTAATTATTATCATAAATATTGTTAAAATTTATTTGAAATATTAAAATGTATAATTTAACACTGAAAAAACAGCAGTTTTGCATTTATTTGAAAAACTGCAAATGATGCTTTAAAATATTCTGCTCATTATATTCACATTTTTGTCAGCAAATATCTCTAATCATTGAGCAATTGATGCTGGGGTAATTATGTGTGACATTCTTTACTTTGATGTGTCCCAATCAAAATTCTACTTCATTCAATGTTAAATTGCATTGACGACTATTGAAACTCTTGAAAGTAATAACAATGTATTGATGGACATTGGTATGAAGACTATGCCAAATATTTTGGTTTAAAGTCTGCTCAAAATCACATATTTAAGATCTTTTTTCAATGAAAGGCGTAACTACTATTGTTACTTAAGTGAAAGTGTATACAAAAGAAACTACAAATGAAATTTGGAGTTTTTCTCTACAGGGCAATATTAGAATGCAACAATAGTGGAAAATCATTTAAATAACCAAAATATTTCCATTTTTCAAAACTATTATTTTCCATTTTTAATAGATATACATGAATATCAAAAGGCTTTATAAGAATTTTGGGTTGACCTAATTGACAGATAGTGTTTAGTGTTTGTTTAGCTTGCTGTGCCTAAAATAATCTTTGCTTTTGATGTAAAATTGATTTATGTCCTTTATTGGCCAGATGTATATAACATGTGAAAAGTTTATCAAATGCTGAACAGAAACCACATCTCCTTTAAGTTATTTTTCAATAGAATTTTATAAGTTTTCATTATATAAAAGCGGTATGTATGTTTTCAATACAGAAGAGTTAATATGCATGTTTTGGCAAATGACACAATGTCAACACAACATGATGGCAATATATGATGGGCATTGAACTTATTATAACGCATATTAAAGCTACAGTGTATGTTTATAGTATCATGACCACATATTATTAATAATTGACATTCAAGTAAAGACTAATGTAAATTGTAATATTTGTTTTTAATATTAAATAAAACTAAGAATACTATTATGCATAGTCAACACTATGATTTAAGAATTGTTACTAAATGGCTCATATTTTTTAAAAGTGGCAAAAGATATATAAAAATGGCGAAAAATGGATGTTAAAAGAAATTTTAACCCAGTGAGAGCCCTGCATTTCACTGGCTAGATCAGTTTTTCCTAATGTTTCATATTAGCCTCTCTCTGTAACACTGGGTTTAATGTATGTGCGTAACGTGCCAGTGCAGTGCGCACACTTTAATCTGGGGCGACACTTTCCACCTAGACTCTTTTTTTTAAGCGACTTTCTACAGTAAATTCTATAAAAGCAGAAAAGTGTGGTCCCTGATCAGCCTATGTGGACTAAGCACAGGCTAATCTATGATGTAACTTTACGCACATACATTTAGTTCGACTTGCCCGGAGAAAGGCACATAATTATTCAGAAGAAGCCTCCGCAAGTCCATTGTGTCATATACCTAAATAAGCTATTTCAACAGTTTAAATATTTACATTTCACAAATGAATGTGCATTGTCAACAACTGACAAATGGAATTATATGAAATAGTTTGATGTGAAAACTTTGGACAAAAAGGTTAGTTGTAAAGACCAAAAGTTATATCAATATACATTGTGTGAGAATAATTCAACATTATAAGGCATACAACTTACACTGTACTTTATAATGTCATTTTGGCTGCGCAGTTCCGATAAAAAAAAATATTAAAACTTAAATGAATTTAAAGTGACTAGTTCACAGATTTTTGTAGTTTAAAACGAATGAATGCATTTACTTACAAAACTCAGGGATTTCAATAGACGCAGAATCATGCGTTTTGACGCGAGCAAATTAAAAATGACTCGTTTTTGACGCAACCCTTTTTTCTGCTGTGCGTCATTGTGACGCATAGAAAATTTGACCCGTGCATCAGCCAGTTTACATCTCGAGTTCCATGGTAATAAATCCCGCTGTGCTCCTAATTGAAATTCATGTTTCAGTATTTGAAACTCGGTCTATAATTGAGGGAATACCCCGGGCGTTGTTTATCTTATCTCATCTCTTCTAATACACATGTCACCGTCTAAATAGTGTGTGCGCACTAACTGGGTAATTAGCAGCAGTGATTACATGATAATTGATTGACAATCCGATAATTGCAGGGTTTTTGCAGACGGCACGGTTAAAGAAAGTCTGCAAAAATAATTAAAGAAAAAACAAAATTGATCAAAGGTCCATAAATTACGTAGATCCACTATAAAGTCCAGCAAGTTTTGTCAGTTTGTTAATCCACTGATAATTACGAGTAACACCCATCTTATTTAAACTGGAATCACAGTTCATTTATCATACTAACAAGTCATAATACTACACATAAACATTGAGAAAACACATTTCCTCGATTAGATATAAATTATCCGAGTAGAATTAAATTGCTACGTCATGACCTTCGACATTGTAAATGCCTGACGCATTGTAAATTAACATTCAACCCGCGTTCAATATAAAGCTGGCGATTCAACAACAACAGATTCAAATTACAAGTAATGGTGATTCAATAATGGAGAAAGCATTAACTGGATTCAACAAACATTTGATTAGGTTTGTTAAACCAGATAAAAACAAGGAAAATTTGGTTTATTAAAGTTAAACTACTGCAGGTAAGGCATTCTTAAGTGTACATATTTCGGACATGTATAGTATTCGGATAAACAGTAATAGATATACTAGATGTTCCATGCATTTAGATTGTGTTTTGTTACAAAAGCTATCATAGGGATGATGATAATATGACGATAAATATGTAATGAAAAGGTGCTACCGGTACATATCTTTAATTTCTTAAATGTGTTAAAAGACTTAAATGTGTTATGATGAAGTAGATTTTAATGAGCATTTATTGTTTTTACAAATAAACATAGCATAGTGATAGAAAGAATAAAAGTGGTGAAAGGAACATGTTTTGTTTTTGAAAAACTTAGTCGATATTGTTCGCACGAATTATTTATATTTTGTTATTATCTTTGTGTACCAATTCATTAAAATATGTTGTGTTATGTATCATGGTATTGTTATTTCATAATTAAAGCAGTATAACTTTTTTAGATATTGTGTAACTCTTAGAGCATCTTTTTATCTAAAAAATTGAATAATACAGACAAAAACACAATTAACGCACTTCAAATTTACCCCAGCATTTTTCAAATGACTCCTCAAAATTTCAGTCCAGGGGTCATTGACTCCTGGTTTCTAAAATCTATTGAAATCCCTGAAACTATAACATTTGAAATAGTAAAAAATGATTGTTTCAGCAATTAAAAAATCGAAATGCTTAGTTTGCCATGGAATTAGAACCAGAGACCTCTTGAAGCATTTTGCCATAATGCCGGACTCGAGCCCAGGACACCTCGATAACAGG
Organism: Dreissena polymorpha; assembly: GCF_020536995.1. Classification (NCBI taxonomy): domain Eukaryota; kingdom Metazoa; phylum Mollusca; class Bivalvia; order Myida; family Dreissenidae; genus Dreissena; species Dreissena polymorpha. Next base: position 120,381,106 of record NC_068357.1, read on the forward strand.
CAAGTGCTCTCCCGACTGAGCTAACGGGGCTGCCACACAACTTCTCCCCTAACATGACCAAGTTCAGACCGTGACATACACCCCCACTTGAATATGTATTCTTCCTCAAATACACGGATTCAGGGTGATATATAATTAACCATGGGCCTCCGTAGGAGTATACCCAGGTAACGTCACGGGCCCCACGTTGGGCGCTAAATGTCACAGAGTGAAAAAATTGTGCGGCCAGTCCGGGACTCGAACCAGGGAGTGCTTTCCCGAGGGATTTTTTATGCCACATTGGGAAAAGTACCGGTACCATCCCAATTTGGAAAAATGTGCACGAAAAACCTTGAAATTGGGAAAATTCATGTTGTGAAGTCTTCATATTGGGAAACTGGTGTATTTGTTTTTTTAGCTCCCAAATACTTTAAAATTGATAACTAAGTGTTGTTAAGTTGTCAATATTATTATTTACTTATGTTCAAGCCATAGAGCTGCATAGGGAAACTAACTAAATGTTGTATTTTATTTAAAACAATAATATAAAACTCAAAACCTTCAGTTGGGATTTTTTGGACAGCAATTGGGAAATTTGTAGTTTTTTCCTAATTGGGAAAGTGCAGTTTTTAACTTTTAGGAACTTTATAAAGAAGAAAATAAATTGCTGACATTAGACCCATTTTCTCATGATGCAGGTCATATAACATGACAGTAAACAGGGTAAGGTGCTCAACCAATCATAAAAATTAATTCAAGTGTTTATGTGATAACACATCTTTCAATGTATTTAGAAACCCTAAAACCACAAAATCTTAGCCTAGCGATCAACCAAGCTGCAAAATACCTGACTCAGACATCTTGAAGTTTGACAAATTGTGGAGTCTCTCAATGACAAATTTAGTGACCACAGGCAATACAAACTTGAGCAACTTGACATGTACATGTAGATACACTTTAGTATACCTGACAGCTGTGTACTGTAGTTTTAGACAATGCACTTTGTGAGCAAATTTGCAGATGGGTAATCATCTTTTAGATAAGAATTATTATATGCTTATAAATATTGTTCTTAGTTATAAAACGTTTATTAAATATTTTGCTACAAATGCTAAATTATATTTATCATGATGCTCAAACTTGGTTTGATGACAATTCCTTTGATTGTTTACAAAAATGCCTCTTTTTGTCAAAATTAAGGGGGTTTTCGGCAGCAAATTAGCCCTAAACAATCACTCATGAATCTAATTAAAACCATAGCTGAAGAATAAAATAACAATAAATGAAAATTAAATAATTCAAAAGCAAGAAAAAAAATTAAGTAGAAATACCAAAAATTAAAACACTGTACTTCCAAATTGTAAAGGCCGTTTAACTGTTTAATACAGCTGGTATTGTAAACTTGATAACTTATGAATGTCTTTCAACACACAAGGAGATTATGGTTTAACCTAGTTTGACCATAGTGGTAGTATACACATGTAAAATGTAGTGGAGATTGGAATGTGAAGAATTTACAACTATAGTTCAGTTAGTTATCTAGGATTATGAATAGATGATACAAATCCAGATCTTTATTCGGACTGATTTAATAGCTGTTATTCTGTCATATTCCCTTTGGAAAAATGAATCTTTTTCCTAAAATCTGGTACAACATTTTTTATTAATAATTTTAATTTGATCAGATGTTAGAAAAAGGCTGTTAAATGTATGAATAAAGTTTTTTAAGGTGAACCATTCCAGGTTGTTTTTTTGCCTATTTTATAGCCGAAATTTGGCTATGTTCCCAATCCCAAAAAGTATACTTTTTTCCCAAAATGTGGCAAAAAATTACCAATTTTACCCCCCCCCCCCAAAAAAAAATTTGTTAGAAAGAAGTGTCTAATGCGTATTTTATCTCAATTTTAATTCAATTACATCTAACAAAGTATTATATGATTTTGTTCTTTTAATTTGAATGATTATAAAGAGTTATATCAAATTTAGTATTTCCCTAATCATAATAATCAGTGGACTTTTCGTGTGTAAAAAAAAGCTAATTTATTTATTTTCCCAATTTCATGAAAACGCCGATAAAATTCCCAATTCCAAAGCCATGGGCTATCTTCCCAAAAAGTGGATAAAAAACCTGCATTCAGTTTACAGATATGTTTATGTTGAGGATTGTCTGTTTATTGTCATTTTTTATTTATAATGAATAACAAGTTATGTATGATACCATGATAATTTTTCCCAATTTAAGGAAAGCGACGCTTAAATTCCAAAATATATGGGTTTAGGCCATATTCCCAAAATGATCAAAAAAAAATCTGAAAGAAGTCTTGTGTTTACCTTAATTGCAATTATTGCAACAAAATACTATATCAGAGCATTTGATACACCAGACATATTAATTTGCAAACTACATAGTACATTGTGAAGTGTTTATTTTTCATTCAAATTTGGGTGCGGCATGGGGACCCATTTCCAATGGAAAAAAAGTACGTATTTTTCCCAAATGGAATCTAAAAATTCCCATTTGAAGGTTGCCTTGAATAAAAAAATATTGCAAAAAGATAAAAAGAACAGTGTTTTTTACCATTCAAATTTGGGTCCTGTAAGGGGACCCATTCCCAATTGAAACAAGGGCTGTTTGTAAAACATGCATTCCCCCCATATGGGCTGTCAGTTGTAGTGGCAGCCATTGTGTGAATATGTTTTTTGGCACTGTGACCTTGACCTTTGATCTAGTGACCTGAAAATCATTAGGGGTCATATGCGAGTCATGATCAATGTACCTATAAGTTTCATGATCCTAGGCATAAGCTTTCTTGAGTTATCATCTGGAAACCATTTTGCTGTGTCAAGTCACCATGAACTTGACCTTTGACCTAGTGACCTGAAGTCAAAAGGGGTCATCTGCGAGTCATGATCAATGTACCTATGAAGTTTCATGATCCTAGCTGTAAGCGTGCTTGAGTTATCATCCGGAAACCATTTTACTATTTCAGGTCACCGTGACCTTGACCTTTGACCTAGTGACCTGAAAATCAATAGGGGTCATCTGTGAGTCATGATCAATGTACCTATGAAGTTTCATGATCCTAGGCCTAAGTGTGCTTAAGTTATCAGCCGAAAACCATCTGGTGGACGGACGGACGGACATACGGACGGACCTACATGTGCAAAACAATATACCGGTACCCCCTCTTCTTCGAAGGGGGGCATTAAAAGTATATACCGTAAATCCACAAATATAATACGCCCTCGTGCATAATAGGCACCCCTGAGTTTGGTCAAAATTTATCGGTAAAAATTGAAAATCCGAGTAAAATACGCACTAAAACAATCAGTGTCCAAAATCAGCCATTTCCGAAAAAATGTGTCAATATATTTTTGTGCTGTCAAAATAGCAAATCAGTTTGGTGTTGTCAACTATCTGTTACCCCGGTATATTGACCGGGATGTGTTATAGTGCTGTTGTTATGACAGTTGCATAAAAAATATCTATGTCTATTGTTTATATTACCATTGATTGTTACCGATACACACGGGCCCCTTGCTGACATCCGGGTAAAGCAGTCATTATTACAAAAGAAAGAAGCAGAGACGCTGTTTTTTGTTTTCACATTTAATTCAATTTGACAATATTCAGGACGATAATAATTATAATAAAATTTCCAATTGAAGATTTAAAAAAATATATAAATTTTGTTTCAGTAAGTCTCAACATTTAATTAATCTAAAATCCAGCTCTATCAATTAAACCTTTGTAAATACAATAATATCACTTTTATTCTTAATTTACAGCATTTTTTTGGCAAAAAATGAACAATACTAATTTCCCAAATTAAGTTAAAATAGCACGAAATTTCCCAATACAAAGGGACCTTGCCCCATTCCCAATATGGTAAATAACAAACACTGAAGAATCAATCAGGGGCATGGCCCTTGAAACTGGGAACTTGATAGTAAGTAATTAAGAAGGCTAACGAATTCAATGAAGAGTACAATGTTAAATATAAATCATTTAACATCACAATTGTGACACAGCCATACAAACTGTCAATAACAGTTGTCAAAATAGCTTCTTAAAAATAAGAAATCTCTCATCCTATGCACTCACCATGGGTCGTTTCCACTCAAATCTGTAGGGGGGTGTTCGGCTGTAGTAGAGCGATGTGTCACTTGCAGGAAAGTCTGGGTCCTCAAACATGATCCCCCTCCGCAGACAGTCCATCCGGATCTGATCAAAATTGCTTGAGCCCCGGTGAAATCTGCAACAAAAGAACACTTTCTAAATACATTAAAAATATAACTAGCTTATGGAAGTCATTTTGAAGTACATGGACTCATTTCAAAATTCAAACTATGATATGCTTCTCATTAGTACAACTTAAACATGTCACCCTACATGCAAATGCAATTGGTAATATTCAAGAAATAGTTGAGTCAATAGGCATAGGCAATCATTTATTATTTCTTGACTCGTGATTGAATTACTGTTTTTTCAATGAATATTGTGACACTATTTCAAGCAGCTATTTTTGCAAATTGTATTCTTAGATTGAACTAAAATATTTGAGGACTGGTATTTGATACCTATAAAAAATAATATTTCATTTTATTTCAAACCACTAATACAAACGTAAGTCACAGCAGATACAAATAACCATCACCCAAACACCCAATGCCTAAAGTAATAAAATGTAGTAAGTTGTACCAATGAAAACTTGGACCCCGGGGCGTGGCCAGTTTTGACCCAAGACACATTTTTTAACAAATTGTGTAGAGAACCACAATACAATATCACAGGGTTACTTTGTTTAAAGAGCATGACAATAATTTCAGCCCCTGGGTAAAGCCAGTTATTATCCTAAGCTGATGTAATGTGATGAAACTAATACCAAATATATATCTTATCTGACTGCAGTGTTTTTTTCACCATTTTGGGAATGGGGCTGGGTCCCTTTGGATTGGGAAAAATTCGCTGTGTTTTGACTAAAATTGGGAAATTAGTGTTGTTGTTGTTTCGCCAACAAATGCTTAAAAACTGAGGATACAAGTGTGTCCAGTATCTTATTTACTAAGGTTGATCTTATATGGATGGGAGATGAACAAAATATTGAGATCTAAAATAAAAAAAAATAAAAATTTTGAAACCTTGCATTGGGAATTTTCAGCTCCCATTTGGGAAAAATATATACTTTTTTCCTTTGGGAATGGGTCCGGTTACCGGACCCGATTTTGAATGGAAAAAAAAACACTGGAATGTTGCAGTTTTAGAGATGCATAAGTTTATTCTAATAAAGTCTAATAGTTAATTATGACATTGCAGAAATATAAAAAAAAGTTTAAAAAGTATCATAACATTTGTAATTTAACAAAGGAAAATAAAAATCACCTATGGACAACTGCATAGCATAAGAAACACTGCCTGCAAGATTGAATGTTGTCATACATGTGAAGTTCAGCAGAACGTCTGTGGATCATCAGACAGACATATAAATGGAGAGACAAGACAGACAGACGTCCAGGTTTGTGTCTACAGCAGGACAGTCGCACTCCCAGACAATGAACAGACATATAGACCTCCATGGGAATTCCAGTAAACCCCACATTACTTAATGCAAACCGGGGGGGGGGGGGGGTTCAAAGTAAATAGCATTATTACCACATTCTCAAAATTATGTATACCTATTATGTGCATCGCTGGAGTCTTTGTACCTGGGGCTGCGGTTGGGCGGACTGATGGGTGGCTGACTGCGCCCCACCCCAGGGCCGTTGAACATGGACTTGGCCGGCCGTGGGGGTCCCACCACGCCCGTTACCCCTGGGGACGCGGGAGGTTGGAGTGAATTCGCGCTGCGAGGACCTGTGTCAGGCTGTAGATGCTGAGGATCGTTTGCATACCCAGGGGAGTTCTGCCCGCCCCCTCGGGGGTGATACCTTGGCACCGGCGGGGGTGCGCGCGACGGGTAACCTGACATCGCGTCTCACGTGCAAAACATCTGATCCTTTGATGTTACATGTATTTATAATCCAACCACAAATATGTTTATCCAAACTGAATTAAAAATTAAATGCAAGCTTAATACCCAAGGAAAACAATTAAGTACGGTTATGAACACATACACTGCACACCTGGTGTAATACTACACACGCCCGTGACACACTTAGTTTACCGCTACACATTTCTTAAATTATTTGATGTTTACCGACACCGCTATACTTACTGTCAGTTCATTTTGATTGGCGCGTTTTGGACGAGTCCACTTTAGGTATTCGGCAGATCATATTCAATAGTTACACTGGAGTGGCTGAATAGCTTACAGGTTAGGTTTCGTTGCACAGAATATTATTAAATAAATTCATAAAGCGGTGTAAGTATGCGTTTCTGAATACAGACAGAATAAAGTTGGTAAAATGAATAGTAAAATAATCCAGCGTATTAAAAGATGAATTCAATTCACTATTACTTTTATATGTTTTCTTCACGATAGTGTTGTTGTAACAATTTTAATCTCTTCACTGTTAACGCAAATATTACACATAACTATTTATAGTTACCAGTGTAATACACACACAGTTTTATGTTTATCGTGTAACAATTAAAGACAAAATCATCACATATTATATATATGACCGACAGTATATTGTTCAAACATTTATGTGAATAGTTTTAATGTTGTGTTTCAAAAGGAAAAAGAGTGTAAACAAAACTAAATCAAGTCAAACAGGTTCAGTTTTTGAACTTGAAAACGAAAGTAGATCAATTAGAAAAATGGAACTGGAACTTGAAGTTGATATGAAAAAGCGTTACGAGGCGTGCATGGTGTTGAGCGGGGTTGGAGACGCATTAGGGTTCAAGCGAGGGGAGTGGGAATTCTGTCACTCCGGTGAACAAATACACGACGAACTAAAAGAATTGGGTGGACTGGAAAACATCATAGTGACACCAAAGGGTTGGCCCGTTAGCGACGACACGGTGATGCACATTGCAACAGCGAACGCACTAGTTATAAATTACAAAAGTGACGACGAACTGTTTGCTTCACTGGCCCATGAGTACAAAGAATGTATGAAAGACATGTCTGGTCGTTCACCAGGACCTACCTGTATGAACAGTTGTCATATGTTGAAACCCAATGTACCTGGTGGGTATAGGATTCCGTTTGATCTCCGCGGCGGTGGTTGTGGTGCCGCTATGAGGGCCATGTGCATTGGTCTCCGTTACCCTCGCGAGGATGACATTGGCGATCTTATAAAGGTCAGTGTGGAGTCAGGTCGAATGACACACAATCATCCCACGGGATATCTGGGGTCATTTGCAGCGGCACTTTTTACCGCTTACAGCATCCAAAGCAAAAAAATAAGAGAATGGGGTAAAGGGATGATGGATCTGTTGCCTAAAGTTCAAGACTATGTGAAACTTGTAAATATTGATGTCGAGAAGAATTTGGAAGCGTGGGGCTACTTCAAAACACAGTGGGAAAAGTATTTGGCAGAACGAGGTATAACGGAAGGCGATTCAGATCCAACATTTCCGGCAATATATAAAATTAAAGAAAGAGACGAGTTTTACAAGAGTGTGAGTTTTGCTGGTTGGGGTGGTGCGAGTGGACATGATGCTCCTATGATCGCATATGATGCTTTGCTTAGTTACGATGGAAGATGGGAAGATTTGTGCAGTAGATCTATGTTCCACGGCGGAGACAGCGATAGCACAGGGGTAATTGCAGCGGCATGCTACGGAGCTATGTTTGGATTTCAGGGGGTTCCTGAAAATAACTACGCGAGACTCGAGAAGAAGGAAAAGCTCATGAAGCTTGCTAAGAAACTATTTGATATTAAACAAAGAAAACACAATACTGAACCACGACAAGACGAAGATTCAGTTGGCAACGACTCGCGTCATTCTAGTGAGACTGGAGAGGCAAATCTGCAGAGCAAGCTGAAACCAGAAGAACCAGCAAATGATGACGAACCCCTTAAAGGCAATGAAAGCAACACACAAGCCGAATTTGGTAAAAACGAATGTGAGAAAAATATTAAAAAGTTAAAAACAAGCTCTCAAGACACCCCGGGCGATGAAAATGTCAACAAAAAGCAGGAACACCAAGACACTAATATAAACAAGTCCGAGACAGAAAATAATGGCACAGCTGCTACTGAAGTCACACCTAGAGGAAAAGTCAATGAGACAGGTGTTTAAGGAGCAGTTGATGTGTAAACAACGAACATTCTCAACACGGAGCATCACTGTCCAGAAAATACTGGCATAAAAGTTAAATGTCTCATTAAATGTGGCAAAGAATATTTGTCGAGTCAATGTGTGTGTGTTTAATGGCAAGTTGATGTATGACAACCTGTAACCATGTACACGATGCTTCATTTCGTGTGTGTAAACTCCTGTACACGCGTGTTGTATTACAATATGTTTTCATGTTCTTATACTTTGCATACGAGATCAATTGTTCTGTACATATTTACATTGCACATTTTTGTTTATATTTTGTGTGGAATTCAAAGTCAATAGAATAGAAATTTGACACCAAATGGACAATAAGTTCCATAGATTTGTCGCACCTAACAATCAAAAAATGACATCAAAATACCTTCATTGTTTGATTGCGCCTGGAGTGTCCGTTCGCCCCGCATCCGATTGTTTTCGCGGAAGAGCTATTTTCTTATAACGACTTTAGAAGATTGGCCACCAAAAAGAATTGTAAACTCACTGTTCATATAAGGTTTCCTGGTCTTCTCCAGATGATATCCATGTTTTCCCAACATGTTTATTTAAAACGCGAATTTCTCCACAAGAAATAGCTTTCTGGAGAGACCCTACTGACAGTGCTGAGAGGTTATGGAATACATGTGTACATGTAAGTTTGTATAGATCCTTTAATTACAGTAGTGGCTTGCAAATTAAAGCAGGTTTTGTCCGCTAAATGCCTGAAAATGACCCATTTTGCCCGATCTTCTACTTCAGGGAGCCACATTTTGCTTGTTTTTTAAGAAAATTTGTCAGGATTTTTTTCTACATGTAGGCTAATACCTTTGTTATAAATGTTAATACACAAATGTTTCAAATTAGACTTTGGAAATTTTAATTTTTCCAATTTACTTACACTATGTTAGTTGACGCTTAAATAACGAGCACTGCTCCAATGGTATTACACTGCTCACAAGGTATCGGGTTTCCTTGGGTGCATATGTTTCTATTAAAAGATTTCCTGAAATGCACGCCCAATCGGGACGGGGTATTCCCACTGAACATGTTTATATTACCTAACGCGATGTACGCGCACATTTCTTATGCAAGAATTTATCATGCAACATCAGTTTGAGAATCGGGCGAAAGTGATTTTATGAAAATAAACGAAAGTGTTGTGTTAACACTACTGCAGCTCAGTCGTCTGACTCAGTTTGCAAATGTGGAAATTTAATTAACCGGACAAATACATTGTATATCCATACATTAAGCATTATTTTAGTTGAAGTAAGATTTTGAAATGCAATTATTCCTTATTTTCCTCATTACGGTTGTGGTTATATTTCTTTTCAAGCGCAGAAATGTAAGGGAAAAAATACTCGGAGCGCATGCGTATGACGTCATCACGAGAGCCTCGTTCTTTAAGCAAACAAAACGATCGATACCAGGAGAGGCTCGATATGAAGGAACCGTTTGATATATTTCTTTTCTAACAGTTTTAGCTTACTTATTGCAAACCTAGTTTCTTATTTTTAACAAGGTGAATCTTGTCGTATTTGTTGTGATTACATACTTTTTCAATGCATTTACTATTGGGATGCGCTACATAGAAAAAATAATGGATAAATAACGGTCTGGTTTCTTGCTGAAGACTGGCCAGTTTTTAGCATAGGTGCAACGCACCTTAGCTAAAGAAACTTCAGCGTACAGTTTATATAGTATAGACAGACCTGTACGCTGAAGCTTACCCCGTATCGAAAATCAACCAGAGTCGTAACATATTTATGTCACGCTATAAATTAAAGAAAGCTCATTTTCTTGGATACATTTCTACATATATTGGTGAATGAATATAAATTACTGCATCGAGGAATATTTTAAGGTCCATATGTTTCAAGTGCATCTTACAATAGATGAAAATAACTCTCATCAGTCTGAAATTCACAATTTTGACGCCATTGTCGCTTTGTCATGTGACGAGTTTTCATTTGGATACTTTCGGATCGACCTTGACATTTTAAGCTGAAATTGTAAACATTACTTTCGTTTTCTGAAATCTATTATTTGTGATTTACAACATACGTCTGGTGGATTATAAGACTGATTTCATTGTGAATCAGGTAGTTTTATATAATATTTACTTTGACTTTGTATTGGCACTACAATTTGTTTACAAAATAAGCCAGAATAATTAAAATACCGAGAAATGTCATTCTGAATTTGAAATCACTTGAGCACACGGTTTGTTACTAAAAATAGAAATAACGTCATATTACCGTGAAATATCGGGAGATTCGCATTCTCGATATGTAAGAGCAGAATAGATACATTTTCAATGTTTAAGATAGTATTTTGTGAAAGAATATATCAGTTAAATGTGAAAAATGTCAATCTTTCCAATCAAGAGGTTGATTTGGGCCAACAACTGCATTTAAAAGCTGTTTTGGACCGGTCTTTGTTAACTGTCAACTTTTCTGGTTGACTTTCCTAAAGGGGTTGGTCCATAACTATAAAGTCGCGCCAGTCAAAAATCATAAAAAGCGACATTTAAAGTTATGGTAGCCAGAACTAAACGCACCTATGTTTAACGTATAAGCTACATTTCGAAAACCCACATCGATCGATTGACCATTATGAAGCCTTACCTGATCAAAAATCAGACGAAATATCTATTTAATTTAGTATATGGTAATTCTTACAATTTTTTTTTGGAAACGTTTTTCTAACGTTTTCTTCCAAGAATATTGCTGACACCGTTTTTAGTGAATTTTTCTAAGACCGTTTTACGTGAAAAAACCTTCTAAGAAACTAAAACAAATTTCGTTCGTAAAACAATTCTGTTCTGTCCTCACACCTAATTTCTATTTCCTTTGTTTACTGTTCTGTGAGAGGTCAAATGTTTACATAACTGAATTCACAAGGCCCTGGTTTAAGGATATGTAACATTTCATCGGTTAATTATAAATAGAAATTAAAACATATTCTCAGCAGGAAAGGGGGCATAAAGCACTTTAATTCTTTGAAAATGTGTAAAAAATGGCGGAGTACGATGAATGTTTTCTGATTTATGAATTCTGACCTACCTTTCTATGGATTTGATGAAGTAGAGTTTGAAAGTAATAGAGATGTGTTAATTGAAGTTAAAATGATTTACTTTGAGCCAGAAATTAACGTTACGAGTAGAGCTAACGGCTTAAAGGTGGCATCGGATTTAATGGATTCGCGCGAATTCTGGACGAGTGTTGAGTCTGTAAAATATTAAATGGAAAGCTGTAAATGTATCAAGTCGGAAAAAAAACGGATGGTTGCATAATGGTATGCGTGAAATAATGTAATTCTACGTATTTATTTTCATAGTTATGTCATTTTGTAACCATTCACATTCGTCACTATTTGGAATTCCCGTTTCTTAAAATAGAACAGTTGGTAGCAACAACAAGGGGGGCGACTCGTGATGTCAGCAATCGTTAAGGTTACAATATACTAAATAATCGAGTCATGAAGGGCTGTACTCTCTAAACAAATCATCATATTTTCCTCGAAGGCATGTTACACACTTTAGACTGTTGTTCTGGTTTAACGTTTGGAGATATTGATAGGGTAAGCATAGGTGTTCACTACTAAATCCCTGAAATAGGAAAAATTTGGAGATTAATGTAAAAAATGGCACTGCAAAAGGTTACAATCCACTAGAAAACGGCAGAAAAAAAGGCGCTAAAACAGTCGATTTTGATTTCAGTCGAATTCTTTTTTGGTTTGAACATGACATATCTCTTTTATTGCTTAAATCGAATCAGCTAAGAATGCCTGTCAAGAAAAGGTATGGTTATGGGGGTCTCTATGTGCAAAATGTTGTATTTATTTTCGCTAAAAGTTGTCGCTTTTACATCGAAACATATAAGGAAACGATTTAGTATATTTTGACCTTAACATTAACTTCAGCAGCAACTTCCCTGTATCTTGCAACTATGCTTTCAGCGCCATCGGCGCTCTCGTTTATTACCGTATTATTATCGTTAAACTTTGAGACGGCAAACGTTTACCTTGCGATTTCGTTCGGCATGAGAGTGGGTCAAATTATATTTTTTTATATTAATAGGCAAATTATGTTGCATAATATTTGAACTTATTTAAATAAGGATGATAAACTTTAGAACGCGTGCTCCTAAATAAGTAACGTGGTCGGTAAATACAACAACAACAACGAATTGTTTATTTCTGCTTTTATGAAAATGAAACGATCGTAACAGTACAAACATGAAATCAATTTCTTAAGTTCATGTGACACGACTATTTTAACATTTAAGAGAACAAAACATGATAACATAAATAGCATCGTATGTTATGCATATGTTTAATGTTCAAATTAAAATTCTTTCAATCGTGAACGGTTGTTGCAATTCTTCTTTTATTTTGTATACATGTATACCTTATAAATTGTCTTGTAATATCATTCAACAAGGCTTATAAAAAATATCAAGCGACTTCAACACCTAACTAAATGTACTGAACAAACAACAGGCACGACACTGTCAGACATGGACAAGGAAGCAAGTTTCTCGATGCCAATAAACCGCAATTTGTAATAAAGGACTGATAGAGACCACAATAAATAGTATGGGGATATATAGAATATATTAGAAAAAATATTATATTAAATGTTCAGGCCTTATTATGTAGAATTATTTAAACTTTACTTTTCCCATCCCATTGAACTATGCGGCACGTAGTTTCCCTTGATTATATATCAAGAATGAAGATCCCTGCACGTCTGCTGGAAGAGACTTGTAGTCGTGTTGACCAGGGGGGCATGCGTTTACGGGAGCTTACCGCGTTCTATGGAAAAATGCGTCAAACAAAAAAGGAAAGATCATGGCAGCTTTTTCCTTGTTGTAGGTATTTTGTTCATGAAAAGGTGTGTAATTTGCTATAACAATTAATTTGGGATAAGAATCATTGCTCGATGCTTATATATTCTTGCATTTCTCATGGCCATGCGTATATATCCTACTGCGCATGCACAAAATCCACACTTCGGGATAAACATTCCCAAATAAAATCATGCTCGTTCTTTATAAAATATGCAACGTCTGCATGTCCATATTGACAATGCCTAAGCAGTAATCCAACACATACCTATAAATGATTAGAAATATAAAGCTGCACACTTTCGAAAGAACACCATTTAAAAACAATTATAGGCTGTAACTGAAAATAATTGTCTTAGAAATAAGATACCGGTTCATTGCGGCATGTTGTGTTGTGTTGTTGAACAAAAGAAGTATACGTATGGCAAAATCCGTGAGGCGGAAGAAATTGTTTAATATCCAATCCATTGAATTCCATGTGCGCAGCATAGTTCTAGTAAAGTTTACTCCTCAATTAAATGCACCAAAATGCTGCAGACACACCTAGGATCCAGTAAATATCCACAAAAAGGTTTGGGTGCGATAGCTCAATGGCTTTTTATAACAGCAAAGAAAGGGAACTCAAAATAAATATGGGCGTTGTTCCTTTGACTATCGGCGATTTATGAAAACTGATTATATTGGTTGTAGCGAGCATGCCAGTCCGCAATGACGGATGTATTCTTTAGTAAGGTTTTCTTTCCGTCAACTTTGTGTAAAGGCCGATTTTGCTTTTGAAATGTTATTTTGTTTTCATATCGATAGGAAAGAGTGTCAATAATACATCCGCAAATATTTCGCACTTCGTTGTTTTGAAAATTTTGTAGACAATTGAGTCGTAGTTACTAACATTAACAGACGTTTTGAATTTAAGATTAATCAAAACAATTTAAAAATAGAAATGCAAATTATTTTATTTTCTTGATAACAAATCAGTATGAATGGGGAAAAAATTTCGTAATTTTTATCACGATTTACCACAATTCCTAGCTTTATTCACATCTCTCAAAATTAAGTAAAGGCATACACGTTTTTGATAATACTTATTATAATATGCCGAAAGTGAGGTACATGTATTTAATGTGTTCTGAACGATTGAACTGAGATCATATACCGGCGATTTTTAACCTGTTTTCCGACAATTTAAAATGACCGACAATCGCAAAGTCGCCATTCTATGCATAGATAGTGACATCACTTCGTTATTTTCACCTCTATACTAAGACGCATCACATTCCCCTGGTTTGGGGAATTATGCTTCCGCCAAAGTAGTTCTGCGTAGGAATGAAAATGTTAATAATGAAAGAAAAATCGTTTTTATTGTGTGTTTAAAACGGAATGTTGTTTAAAGAAATGTTATTTAATTATTTTCAAATGTAATTTTTGAAACTCTATTAAGACTGATAGCGATGATCAAAAGCACGATTACCTGACCTACTTTCGCTTTCACTTTTCACTAGTATAAGAAGTGCTACCCACAATTCCTTTTGCGTTAGTACACAGGTGAGTAAGACCGGTGTGTACACAATGCAAAGGTCGAATATCGTTTGTCTAAATAATATAACGGGCGAAGTAGATACTGGGTCACTTCGGATCCCCACAAGTTCGCTAGGGTTAATTGAAAAGCTGCTTGTTAATACTCCAGAGGCCACAGTTATTGCCCGATCTTCATGGAACTTGGTCAGAACATTTTTCCCAATTAAATCGCGACTGAGTTTGAAACTGGGTCGCATGGAGTCAAAACTTGGACACAAATAGGTCAAATGAACAAAAAATCAGCTTGTGAATACTTAACAATCCATATTTATTTTCGAATCTTTACGAAGCTTCGTTACAACATTTGTACCAACGATATCTTGGCGCAGTTCAAAACGGCGCAGATAGAGTAAAAAATTAGTTCAAACTAAAGTAGAGGCTTGTGAACCGTCTAGTAGCCACACGTATTACCCAATCTTGAAACCTGAAAACAATCCTGCAACTTTGTGAAATTATGTTTTCTGATTATATCTCGGGCGAATTCGAACAAGCTCACGTGGAGTCACAAACCAGGCCACTAGATCAAATAAAAGTAAACGCCTTTTGACTCTCAAGAAGCCATATTTATAACCCAACCTTCATCAAACTTTGTCAGAATATTGTCCAAATCATATCGAGGCCGGTTTAGAGAACCCGGGGTTAAAAACAACGGTAGATCAATAAGTGAAATTAAATAAAACAAGAGATGTGTTTGTCAGAAACACAATGCTCCCTAATGCGCCGCTTTTTCTTTACCTCTGACCTTGAAGGATGACCTTGACCTTTCACCACTCAAAATGTGCAGCTCCATGAGATACATAGCATGCTAAATATCAAGCTGCTTTGTTCAATATTTCAAAAGTTATTGCAAAACTTTACTGTACAGTAAAGTTTTGGAACAGAATTTGTTGACCTTTGACCTTGAAGGATGACCTTGACCTTTCACCACTCAAAATGTGCAGCTTCATGAGATACACATGCATGCCAAATATCAAGTTGCTATGTTCAATATTTCAAAAGTAAAGTTTTGGGACAGAATGACAGACAGAAAGAAAGTTGAGAACCATAATGAAAAATCGATACTTGGCTTGCATGGTTCTAAGCGGAGTAGGGGACGCACTAGGTTACAAGAATGGAGAATGGGAGTCATGCCAATCTGGTGAACACATTCACATGGAACTTTAGGATATGGGTGGATTGGAAAACATCAAATTGACACAGAAAAATGGGCCGTTAGCGGCGGAACGGTCATGCATATTGCAACTGCGAAGGCATTAGTTACAGATAACAAAACTGACGAAGAGCTTTTTGTTTCTTTGGCTACGGCCTATAAAGAATCCATGAAAGACATGGCTGGTCGTTCTCCTGGACAAACCTGTATGAACAGTTGTCGTATGTTGAAACCCAATTTACCTGGTGGGTATAGGATCCCGTTTGATCCCCGCGGCGGTGGTTGTGGTGCCGCTATGAGGGCTATGTGGATTGGCCTCCGTTACCCAAACCTAGATAACATCGACGATCTTATAAAGGTGAGTGTTGAGGCAGGTCGAATGATTCACAATCACCCCACGGGATATCTGGGGTCTTTTTCAGTGTCACTTTTTACCTCATACAGCGTCCAAGGAAAACCCATACGAGAATGGGGTAAAGGGATGATGGATCTGTTGCCTCAAGTTCAAGACTACGTGAACCGAGTAAATGTTTACGTCGAGGAGAATTTGCAAGCGTGGACTTCTTTAAAACACAGTGGGAAAAATATTTGAAAGCACGAGGTATAACGGAAGGCGATTCAGATCCAATATTTCCGAAAGTATATGGAATTAAAGAAAGAGACGAGTTTTACAAGAGTGTGAGTTTTGCTGGTTGGGGTGGTGCGAGATGACATGATGCTCCTATGATCGCATATGATGCTTTGCTTAGTTATGATAGTAGATGGGAAGATTTATGCAGTAGATCTTTGTTCCACTGCGGAGACAGCGATAGCACAGGGGTAATTGCAGCGGCATTCTACGGAGCTATGTTTGGATTTCAGGGGGTTCCTAAAAACAACTACGACGGACCCGAGAAAAAGCAACAGCTTTTGAAGCTTGCTGAGAAACTATTTGAAATTATGCACAGAAAATATTAAACCAAAACAAGACGAAGATTCAGTTGGCAACGACTCGCGTCATTCTTATGAGACTGAATAGGCAAATCTACAGAGAAAGCTGAAATCAAAAGTTCCAGCAATGGAGGACGAACCCATGGGATACATTGAAAGCAACACACAAACCGAATGTGGTAAACAAGAAAGTGAGAAGAGTATTAAAAAGTTAAACACAACCTTTCAAGGCATCCCGGACGATGAAAATGTCAATGCAAAGCAGGGCAACAAAGACAAAACTATAAACAAGTCAGAGACAGAAGATAATCGCACAGCTGCTACTGAAATCACAGCTAAAGAATACGTCATGCAGACAATCGTTTAAGGAGCAGTTGATGTTTATAAAACTAACATTCTCAACAGGAAGCCCGTCTGTCCAGAAAATACGTGCATACAAGTTCAAGGTCTCATTAAATGTGGCATGGAAGATTTGTATATTATTGATTGTGTGCTAAATCGGTATACGGTACACTGGATTGCGTCGGTGTTTGTGTGTATCATGGAATGTTGATGCGTGACAACCTGTATTCATTTACACGATGATTCTTTCCGTGTGTGTGAAAACACATGTACTTGCGTGTTGTATTACAATATGGTTTCATGTTTTTATACTTTGCATACGAGATAAATTGTTCTGTACATATTTACAATGCACATTGTTGTTTTTATTTTGTGTGGAATTCAAAGTGTAGAGAATATATATTTCCCACCAACTTGACAATAAGTTCCTTAGATTTGTCGCACCTTAAATACAAAAATGACATCAAAATTATTTTCATGGTTTAAATGCGCCCGCAGTGTCCGTTTGCCCCGCACCCGATTGTTTTCGCGGAAGAGCTATTTTCTTATCACGACTTAAGAAGATTGGCCTTCAGAGAACTGCTATTAAAATGGTGTACGTTTCCCTTAGTTGATCAGCCATGATTGAACGTAGATACAACACATTGGCAAATGTCATATGCAGTTTTTAGTCTGTATAATATACTATAGGGTTGACAGAAACACGTCTGGCAGTCAAGTGTGTGTTTGTGCGGTCGGAAAAATACCCGGATGTTGGAAGGCGATATAGATAAGGTTTACGATAAGTGTTATGTTTCGCGGCCTTTCATGAAAGTTTGTCGGCGTAGTGGTAGCGAATTCGCTTACGGTCTCAGAGGACACGGGTTCGAATCTCGGCGATATTAGGAGTTTTTAGTTCACTTTGTTTTCTTACTATTAACAATATTTAAGACTATTAAAAACATTAAGAGTTGTAAGCAATAATATTTCATGCCATTTGAAAAAAAGCAAAAATCTGTGAACAACTCCCTTAAAAACGTGGTTTGGAACGAGATTCTGATTAAATATCGTAGTTCCAAAACTTGTTTCATTCCAATAAAGATCCTCCAGTTACCGCGTATCGAGCGGGTAAGAAGGCGACTCTTCACGAGTAACATAATTTCTGAAGTACTACAAAAATGCAACAATAAAATGATTTATCTTCACATATTTATTTTAATCCACGTCAACATTGTTTATTTACAGCGCGTTGAACCACGCAAAACCGATAGTTCCATGCACACCCGCAATAACATTAATAACGCACGTTGTTACCTCGCATCTTAGGGTCACACCGGGTAGGGAAAGTACTCGATTGCAATATGCATTAGGCCAACTTAGCTTAAAACAAAATGTTTCACTGAACATATTTAATATTAACTTAAACTCTAATAAAACTTTTTTATAAAATCAATTTTCAATTTTACCATTTTCGGTTTTATCGGTCAAATTCTTCTTTCAAGCAACATGGCGCATCAAAATGCTCAAGATTTTTATGAACATAATCGTTCGACGTTTGCTCAAATAAATTTCGGCATATATGCTACTATTAAATGATTTCCTGAAATTAACATCCAATTGGGACGGGGTATTCCCACTAAACAAGTGTATATTATGGCAAGCGGTTCGACGCATAATCCCAAGAAACTAGGTTTCTCATAATGAGAACCTAGGTTCTCAGAAAGAGAACCTAGGTTTTCAAATGAGAACCTAGGTTCTTGTGAAAACCTAGGATACCAAACGAGAACTTAAGTTCTCAGAATGAGAACCTAGGTTCTCATGAGAACCTAGGTTCTCATGAGAACCTAAGTTCTATGTGTCTATGAGAACCTAGGTTCTCATGAAAAGCCTAGTTTCTCATGAGAACCTAGGTTCTCAAGCGTAAACCAAGGTTTTCAAATGAGAACCCAGGTTCTCATTAAAACCTAGATTCTCATGAAACACCTGGTTTCTTGGGATTTCATAAACCTAGGTTCTCATGAGAACCTTGGTTCTCGTGAGAAACCTGGTTTCTTGGGATTTCATAAACCTAGGTTCTCATGAGAAACCTTGTTTCTTGGGATTATGCGTCGAACCGCTTGCCATAATTAAGGTAGCGCACCTCTAATGATTTCCCGCGATTTATTTTACGATCATTGCCGATCTTAAATGATCGGTTATTTCCGAGAGATGCATTTTATTTTTTTCAAACTTCGAATTTTGATATGTGTTTACATAATTCATTTAGAATACATTATTTTCACTATATTTTAAACAATCTCTTGCACGACGGTTACATTGCATTCACTGCATTAAAGAAAACCATCTCATACCATGATATCTTATATCAGTCTTAATTCATTATTATAAAAATTATGTTAAGAAACCAACATACATACACACGTCGAAGCAATTCCTAACGTCACTCAAAAAAAATATGTTCAATTTTGTGAAGTGCGTGGAATGATTCCATCTGCGTAAATGGGCAATAAATTTGTTCCAAAGAGTTGCATTAAAACTCGCAAGTTTTTGCACGATTTATCGTACATTTAAAAGTCATATTTCTTAATTTAAAGCCTGCGATCTTAAATATCCACTCAAATATACGTTGAATGCGTTTGTTCGGTTTTATATATTTTATAGACAAAATGGAGGGCTGAGCCTTTCGCAGAGTTGTATGTGAGAGCAAGGAACGACAACTCTGCATGGAGATTGGAATTTTGTATGCAGTATTTTCTGAGAATCGGGAGAATGTGACGAAATATAGGACTTTTCTTGATTTACTTCCTTAATAATAAAAATATATTATGAACAATTAACTGAAACATACTGGGTTCGTAAATTACAAGCAACTGTAAACAAAACATTTGTTTGATGTGCGCATGCGTATGTACAGGGGCCGAACATGGGATCATTAAAGGGAGATTATGTTCCACTGTATAGGAGTATTTCTGGACATTTATATAATTTTAGTAATCGGAAAGAAATTTGAGAAAATGAACATGTCTTAACGGTAACGTTAAAATGACATAAATACAGTAATTTCGCGGTGTAATATGATGTCTTCTGCGTGTGTAAATAGAGTTATAATTTGTTTCCAATATCAGCGCAACCAAAGATCTTTAAATAAACATGTTTATTTAAAGATCTTTGCGCAAACAAGAATATATTTGTTCAAGGGAAAAAACAGTGAATTCATAATGTTAAATGAGATTTGTTTCTATTTCATTAAAATATTTACAAGGGACGTTTTGCAAGTAATTTATATGTAAACAACACAGTAAGTGTTAATGTAAAACAATAAATAATTGAACTAATGTGTGTTAACCATATCAGTTTCAAGTTTAATAACATGTTGTAAGTAAAATAATTGATATCTGCTCTATTGTAAGCACACCTGTCGGGTTTTATTAAGGGATTTCTTTTGCGCAGTCTATTATTATCCCCCGCGCGGAGGTCACATTTAATTGCGATAAAATATGTAAACATTGCCTTTTATGATGCTTGCCTTTAAACAAATTGCTTATGTCAACTTAATTAAATAAGCATCTGTAAGTATGTGACGAGCCTTCTAGATACGTCACTATTTGAATCACCAAAGGCCCCTAAATAGAATAGAAAATCCAATAAAAAGAAAAAAACAGACAGCAGGCCAGAAAAGTATGACAGAATTTATGAAAACCAAAGAAAAAGAAAACAAACAAAACTTTACAGAATCACCAAGTATTGAAAATAGTTTAGAAGAAATAAACTCCAAGCTGCCCAGTGTTGTTTCAAAAAGCGATACAGACATAATCAAAGAAACGCTCGAAAATCTTAAATACAAATTGCTCTGATCCGTTGCTAAGCAAATCGAATTTATCGAAAGCAATATGTATGATCAGGCAAAGGAATTGGTGTCACTTCAAGAGCAGCTTAGTGCAAAGGATTTGAAGATTGACATTCTTAAGCAATTGAACCATTCCACAAAACAGACTTACGAGGCCGGTATCAATGACCTCGAACAGTATGGTCGCCGGAACAGTGTGCGTATATATGGCCTCTCATTTGGCTCAGCAAATCAAACATAGATTGCAGTTGCGGAACAAACGGTTAAAATGATGAATCAACATTTAAACGTGCACCTTAAATGAAAAGACATCGATATCGCTCACAGGCTCGGTAAGTATATGCCGAACAAAAATAGAGCTGTGATTGTGAAGTTTGTTCGTCGCAAAACTATTAAATGGAACAGGTATTTACATCAACGAAGATTTGACAAAAACGAACGCAACGGTGCTTGCTTTCCCACGTCTCAAAGACCGTGTCGGAAAGGCCTGGTGTTTTGAAGGCAAGATGTTTGTGAAGTACAAGGGCAGCGATCGTAGTTAACTTTTACATTATAACCAATACCGAAACTGGCTAAGCAAACCGGGGCCAAAGAAAGAGACTACCACATACGCCAAGAAAGTAACATCTACTGGTGCCACCCTCCGATCGCCAAGGCAAAATTTACAATAAAATGTGAAATGTGTGACAGAATTGAAGTGTATAATCATGAAATGGAAGCACTTGATACAATCATTCAAATATCCGATCGTATAGAAATCGCAAGTTTGTCACGGACTTGTATATAAAAGCATCGCTGTACATCTTTTTATTAACAACTAAATTAAACATGTTCAAGTGTTTGCATACACTTATATACATATCAATATTTGCCACTATATGTAGTGATTACATATTGTACTATCAACAAACCAGTGTTATTTATGTAAACATTTTACATTTACAAGCATTATATTTATTGGAGAATAAACCCTGTTCTTGTACGTATTCTTATTATTAACTTGTTCATGCTTTTTTACACATACCGGGTACTAAGACGCCTATTTACAAAACTGAAAATCTACATCTTTTCGTACCATCTAGCCTTCCAACTAACTTACCGTTCTGCATACTTACTCTCTTACTTACATACCTACCTACGTACCTACCTACATATCAATGTACCTACCTTCCTGAGTACTTATGTATCTACCTTACGTGTAGTTATGTACCAACATTAATGTAAACACATCTTATTGTGTACATGCTTATCGATCCTTCTGCCGACATACCTACCTTCCTCCCAACATACCTACCTTCCCATAAAAACACCTACCTTTATGCACTTTTCACAACTACTTGCGAACCTTCCTATGTGCATAATTCCAACTTACCATCCTTTCTATCTACCTTCTTAACGGCCTTCGAACCAGACGGTTTGCATATATTTAAATGTTTAATATCACTAAGTTCATTAGATTTTAAGTTTTACCATAGGCATGGTTTCTGTTATTTACCTTGTATGCACATGTATAAAATATATGCCCGTAAAAAATATATTTTTGACTTCGTATGTCATTAATAATACAATTATGGAAACTAAAATGACAAGCGTTATTGCAGCCTGTTGCTCGCAATATAAATCTGGCAGCACTGATCCTTATTCATACACATATTAAATACCGTTACAAATAATAATTAAAAAATTGTACGCAAATCGATTTTAAATCAATGGTAGCGTTTATCACTAGAAATACTGTTATCGCCTAACAAAACTCGTGCAAAACGTGCACGAAACATCCTGACTGAAAATATATGGAGCATTAAATGCGTCCTTTGTGAAGTGCTAGTGAATTTCACGAATACCGGGTCAAAGCTGTCGAGCTATACAGAACAATTACCAGTGTCTGTGTTGCTACACCCGGTTGCACTCGCCGATTGAGAGCTTCAGTTACTGCAGCACGGGTCTCTTCTCTTGGTACGCTGGGGTCAATAGCCTTTACATCCAAACAAAATATGATGGTACCATCTGGTACCGGCCGCTGTATCTGTGCTATTTTGTTTATAAAGTCGGTTGTGTCTCTCAGATACGACGAAAGTGACGTCACATGATCGCGCAATTCATTCTCGACTATTTCCGCCATCTTCTCTGTCGAGTGATTACGGCCGTTTACAATAGTGCGGAGAGGCATCCCAGGTTTATGAAGCTTCGGATTGCCCTGAAGCTTACCGGAAGTTCCACCGCTGCTGGTGAGATACCTTTTAAGGTCACTGTCGATCGACCCCTTCTTGAGTAGAGTATCGTTTTATCATCCGTCACCTCGACTTGTGTGTCACTGTCGGACATTTCACACTATATTTGGTAGTTGTGTTTTGATTTTACTTAACAAATAGTTTGTAGTAAATGTGTATTATTAATAAAACTGTGAGGCTTAACAAAACTTCAAAAGAGTAGTGAAAACATGACTGTTTATCTTATAGCTGAAATTTATACATGTACGTGATGTCAAAACATCTGACTTAAACTGTATTTGACAAATGCATCATGCACCAAAACATTTGTGTTTATTATCAAGCTGACATCTTTCTTCAAGGACTTCCGGTTTGCGCAAATTGAACTTTAACTCTAAATCTTAATATTCTAACGATCCTGTAAAAACCACGAAAGTTTCTTAGCCGAGTTTTCGTTCCATGCTCTCACATTTATTAAACGTAACCATCTTGTAAATAACTGAATTCACACTCTTTCGGTATTTGGATTTCGATATGTTTACACACTTAATCAAATTCACCTAAGCTCCTATTATAAAACGGCCTACTTTTATTTAAATGTGTTCGTATAGGTTATTTTTGCTGGTTCAAGTATATTATAAAACGGGCGAATTAGATACCGCGTCACGTGGTATCTCTACAAGGTCACTAGAATTAATTAAAGAACTGCTTGTGAACACTCTGGACTCCACAGTTATTGCTCAATCTTCATGGAACTTTACCTGAACATTTGTCCCAATCAAGTAATAAAATATCGACCGAGATTGAAAGTGGGTCGCATGAAGTCAAACAAGTTCACTAGGTCAAACGAAAGAACGAGATGGTGAATAATATACAAGCCATATTTATTGTCCAATCTTTATGAAGCTTCGTAGGAACATTTTTTACCAATGCTATCTTGGTTCAAACCGGGTCAGATAAAGAAACAAATTGGTTCAAACTAAAGATACGGCTTGTGTACCGTATAGAGGCCACACTTATTACCAAATCTTGAATCCTGAATGCTGAAACCAATCATGCAACTTCGTGATACTATGTTTCGGGCGAATTCGAACTAGGGACGTAGCATCACAAACTAGGCAACTAGATCAACTTAAAGTAAAAGCCTTTAAACTCTCAAGAAGCCATATTTATTACCCAATCTTCGTCAAAGTTGGTTAGAATATTTTCCAAATTATATCTAGGCCGGGTTAGAAAACAAGGGGTCAAAAACAACGGTAGATCAATAAGTGAAATTAAATTTAAAAAATGTCGTGAATACTCTAGAGGCCACATTATCGAATACACATTTTGTCCCACTCATCGTGAACATCTAAAAATGCGCCGTTATGATATCAAGACTAAGTTTGAAAACAATTAGGGTTTGTTTAAATAAAAAAACATGGCTACCAGATGTTGAGACTGTTTTCCTTAAAGATCTATTGTGCAACGTTGTGGACACAAACTGCACATAACAGTTTAGTTCCCTTGGCTCTCATATAAATGCATTTGGGCATTTGGATCTATTGATTCGTTTGTTAACTTCAAGATGTATTACGTCTGTGACGTCAGTTTTATTCAACCTGGACCTTTTTCATTTTTTCTTTGTATTTCAACAAATTATTGCATGTCTACTTTTCAAAGCTTGTCCAGCTGAGTAGCACGTAGTGCTAGCAATTTTCCAGGTAATATTCCAATAACATCTATATGAGCATTCGCATAACTAGCTCTAGTAAAACAACATTCTAAGACACAAAAGTTTGAGGAACCTTTACATATTTCATTGGGTTTAATGTTGTCGACCTACCTCGTGATTAATCTAAATCTGCATTAAGCATAGCTTACACTTATATCTGCACTATTATCACGGTTTCTTTGGATGTAAAGTACTAGTATTATCCTTGTGATTTCGCAAATGTTCGTTATTCCTATACGTTGGGTGTTTATGACCGATACGATTAGTCTCTCGGGTGACCCTATGCGAAATGCTTTCGTTAACAACGCGATTGCAAGTGTGTGCGGCAGTTTCCATGAAAACATTTTTATATAACTTACTCATTTGCTTTAATTCCATACAATATGTTGCATCAACAATGCCGTCCTTAATGAAAATGAATTAATTAAGGTCAATTAGCGGTGAACGTTTGAGCGAAATCAGCCATGCAGTTAAAGAGGAGTCGAGTACACACATGAATGGGGATTGTATATTATATAGACGAAAACATTAAATGGTTCAGATTTCTGCAATGTATGGTCACAGCCGGAATTCCATCACATACATATTTATATGATATGGCATACCATTTGTGTCAAAAGTCAACAAGACTAACTAGGTAAAAATGTACTTCGACGTACAATATGTACGTCGAAGTACAAAAATGTACTTCGAAGTACAACTATGAAGTACACATCGTAGTATATATTTGTACGTCGAAGTACAGTTTGTACATCGACGTACATGTTTGTACTTCGACGTACTCATTTTCTGAACAGCCGATCAAAACTCTAGTCTCTTGAGCAGCTTTTCCTTCAGACTTATTCATAATAAATGTTTAAAATCTCTTTTTTGATTGAGGATAAAATGAATAAAAAAATATCAAAATTGAAAATAAGGAGTTTCAAGTATTTCATGCATTGAAATAGATTACATACCAATTTGAAGAAGATTCAAGGTTACCTTTTTTGAAATTAAGATTATCAAGCATAATGTGAGTTTTAATTGACCATGCGGGGCGAAGTATCATGGTCCAGCGCAGTACTGTGTAGGAAATTCCCAACGGTAACCAAACAGTCACCAAACGATTGCGGGATTTAAAATGTATAATAACCTCCTGGTTTGGTCGTATTTTTTGATAACCATTATTTGCATAAGTCATGGTTAATTACGCCAGGCCAGGTCAATACATACGCATAATAATAATCATAATAATTCTGTTCAATAAATACATGTATACGCACAATATATATGAGTTAGCGGTCGATAGTCGAATAATTTGGTATAAGTAATAATAATAATAATGTTCAATGTCAAATATCTTTAAAAGCATCAGATATAAGGCGTCTTCGTATTGGCTAACACTCAAGGGTCGGTAAAAACTGTACCTCGAATTACAATTTTGTACGTCGAAGTACAAAAAAATGTACTTCGAGGTACATATTGTACGTCGAAGTACATTTCTCTTTTTACCTAGTACGTCTTGTTGACTTTCGACCCAATTGGTACGCCATAATTAAACGCTATTAAATCTACCAACAGTAAGTGGCGTACTCAAGCTTTGTGACATACGAACGTATGGATAATTCGAATGCTTTATGAGTTTCTTAACATATATTATATTGCAATATGATCAAATATTATGTGTTCGTATTTTAAATCGTTTTAAATGGCTGTTGAAGTATTATCACTTGAACACAGAAACAATACACTTCACACTTATTTATGCGTTTGACATATAAAACATGTAAAACATACAGTAAAGTATATATCGCAGCAAACGACCATATCATGGTCATTGTAAGAGCAATCGATTTAGATGGATACTTAAGCATATGCAGTGCACGTGCTGAATACGTTAACGACAAAACTACACTATCTTATGGTTGTGTTTATCCTACACCTTGACAGAAAGCATCACTCTGGATAAGCAGACGATTTATTCCATGAAACAATAAGTCCTCAATCGGGAACCCTCGGACCATTCCGCCATAACGGCGATCGTCGGTGTGGTGTAGCCCACTGTCCGAAGCGTTTAGGTTGGAAAGCTCTTTCACAAGGACAATCGTGATACATCGGCTATCTCCGGACTCCTCCGTAAGATTAATGGAATGAATCGTCTGCTGATCCAGAGTGTCACAAGGTTTAACGTTTGAATTTAAATGCAAAGAACGACAACTCTGCAAACGAGGACTGTTTAATATCGAAAGCAGAGGCAGTTGCACCTTGGTATTCGTTTATTAATTTATTGTCAACAGCACTGTTGTATTAACATGTGATTGTATAAGGAGACACAGTTAAGATTATTTGATGTTCGAAATGTAATTTTCAAGTTTAATTTTATTGTGTTGTTGTTGTTTTCAAGAAAAAAAACGTCATTAAAGGAGGGACTGTTTAACTTCAGTTAAAATCGAAAGTTTCGAGCCAAAATGGAAGATCGTTACGTGGCGTGCATGGTTTTAAGCGGAGTAGGGGGCGCACTAGGTTGCAAGGGGGGAAAATGGGAGTCATGCAAATCTGGTGAACAAATTCACGAGGAAGTCAAAGGTATGGGTGGAGTGGGACTAATCGAAGTGACACCCCAGGACTGGCCCGTTAACTGCGGAACGGTCATGCACATTGCAACCGCGAAGGCATTAGTTAAAGATAACAAAACTGACGAAGAGCTTTGTGTTTCTTTGGATATGGCCTACAAAGAATCCGTAAATGAAATAGCTGGTCGTTCTCCTGATCCTCGCGGCGGTGGTTGTGGTGCCGCTATGAGAGCAATGTGCATTGGTCTCCGTTACCCAAACAAACAGGACATTGACAATCTTATAAAGGTCAGTGTTGAGGCAGGTCGAATAACCCACAATCACCCCACCGGATATCTTGGGTCTTTTGCAGCAGCACTTTTTACCTCATACAGCATCCAAGGAAAACCCATACGAGAATGGGGTAAAGAGATGATGGGTCTTTTGCCTAGAGTTCAAGAGTACGTTAAACATGTAAATGTTGACGTGAAGGAGCATTTGCAAGCGTGGGACTACTTTAAAATCCAGTGGGAAGCATATTTGAAAGCACGAGGTATAACGGAAGGCAATTCAGATCCAATATTTCCGAAAGTTTATGGAATTAAAGAAAGAGACGAGTTTTACAAGGGTTTGAGTTTTGCGAGTGGACATGATGCTCCTATGATCGCATATGATGCATTCCTGGGTTATGATGGCACTTGGGAAGACTTGTGCAGTAGATCGATGTTCCACGGCGGAGATAGCGACGTTACAGGGGTAATAGCAGCGGCGTGGTACGGAGCAATGTTTGGATTTAAGCGGGTTCCTAAACCTAACCATAAGAATCTGGAGAAAAGAAAAGAGCTTATGGAGCTTGCTCAGAAAATATATAGCAGTATAATACCAATCATACCGCAGCAGGATTATGAAAGTCCAACGTACATCATTCGAAAGAGTGCATTGGTAAACATTTTTACTTTAGATAAAGCCGGGTCGAAATACCAGCGTAACAATGATGTCGACTACGAGAGTTTATATGATTTCTTCCGACGCCGATTTCGTCTGCCACCTGCAATTGTTAAACATGGCAATGCCACCTACAGCGAAATTACAGCGTGCATTGAACGTATTGATGGTACCAAACATGATGCATTTTTCTTTATATTCTTGTCCTTTCTTGACGAAAACAAATCTACAAAAGGAGATACCACAGGCAGTCTTTCTGTGAAATGTCATCGAGGAGAATCAAGAGGGCCCGTACAAGTATCAATCTTGCCTGCAGAATTAATAGGCATGGTGAAGAAAAACCAATCACTGGCGTTAAAGCCGAAAATATTTATTTTCCAAGCAGATGATAATAGTATCCTGCCGACAAAGATGATATCAAAGGGAAAAACAACCTCAGATGTGAAAGTCACAAGCAGAAAGATACCCACTGATGCTGATCAGTTGGTGATTATATCAACCCTGCCACAAAAACTTGCCAATCTGTTTGAGACAGAAGCACAGTTACCTGCATCCTCCGACAAAGGCGTTCATGCGCAGCCATCGGAAGATGGCAAATCTAAAAGACAGAACAGTACGCTCCAACAACCATTGAAGAATCCGTCTCTGTTAATCAGTGCGATGATAAAGATCCTCGGGTCAAACAACGATAAAGATGTCTTCGAATGCACTCCACTTATCAATGGAGAGGTTATGAGGATAATAGAAACTCTCCACATTGACATGAACGATGTACCAGGTGGGGAACTTCCTGTTCCTCTGGTGTATTCTACATTAACCAAATGCCTGAATTTCTTCAACGAAAGAGACTATGAATCTGGACTGTAGTTCTAAACGTGGTTTGCTGTAGCCAACAAGAGACACATATCATATTAAACGTAGATTTCCCAAATAATATGTATATTTGAACCAAAAATCTGAAATCTGAACCATTTAATGTGTTCTACCATATTAAATACTGTCCACATTCATGTGTGTTCTCGACTCCTATTTAATTGCATGGCTGAGTTTGCGATATATATATGAATGTGAGTTGAGGAAACGAATCAACTGGATTACAAAGTGAGCGATCGTGTACGCCATAAAGAACTATAGGAAATCCCACTTAAAGGGCGTCATTGTCAATGTGCATGTAAACATTGGATGTGTTCTTTCAACATGTGAAGTGCCCAATAAACCGACGTCGAAAGCACTTACTCAAATTGTTCCCTGACATCATGTCATACTTATTGCTGACAGGTCGGAAATACTTTACTAGCAGTTTAATGAAATTGAGTTTGAGACAACCATTTCAAACATCTGGAAAAATGGTATCGCACAATTAAGATGTTATGTTGCTTGAACTGTATGAAGAAATGGTTACTTATTATCCCCCGCCATAGGCGGAGGGATATTGTTTTGGCGTTGTTCGTCCGTCCTTCCTTCCGTCTTTCCGTCCGTCCGGAGCCATATCTTGGAAGTGCTTTGGCAGATTTCATTGAAACTTGGTATGAGTATATATATGGATAAGAGGATGATGCACGCCAAATGACATTGTACATAATCTGTTAAAGCGGGTATATACGATTTTTATATGTGCTGAATTGTAAAATATTGATACAAATATGTTATTATAACACACACTATGCAAGAAAAATGATACATTTAAGACGAATTTCATAAAATACAGCAAATATAAATTAGCGCCCCGAGCCGATTGTGATGAAGATAATTCGTAATTATTTTCCTACAATAACCGACGCATTCGTCTTTTTTGTAAGTGTTCATGTGTCGTATGAATCGATATCGCTGCAGAAATTTCAAATGAACCGTTAAACTAAATTTAGATTCACATCGTACATGCATGATATATATGCTGGCGAATTCGGCTGTACAGCCTTTTTCGATTTCAGAATTAAATATCTGGCTTATTTAGCATTTTTCGACACATGTTCTTCTTAACTTTTATTTTAGTTTATATTGAAATATATGTATAATAAGTTTTTTACACATTTTATATTTATTACTAAATATTTGACAAGATCGTATATACCCGCTTTAATAAGGGAGTAATGGCTCTTTGTATCTTGAAAAATGCTTTTTTGTGTGTCCGGAGCCCTATCTTGGAAGTGCTTTGGCCGATATCATTGAAACTTGATATGAGTATATGTATGGATAAGAGTATGATGCACGCCAAATGGCTTTGTACACCATCTGTTAATAAAGGAGTTATTGCCCTTTGTATCTTGAAAATAATGCTTTTTTGAGTGTCAAATATAACACTTTTGTGTCCAGAAGCATATTGGCGGGGGATATCAATTCAACGAATTTGCTTGTTTTGTTTAATTTCATCTTGTCTCGGACACTTAGTTTTCTGTTGCTGTTACCAACAGTGGTATGTCTGGTATGAGTATTTGGTATGAAATGCGATGCTATGAGTTTAACTTGTATGTTTCATGCTTTAACATTTTCATGTTTTGTAAATATCTTAGGGCCACGAGTGAGGTTTGGGAGTCTGGTCGAGCTTATTGTTTCTAAAACATAGCAAAATAGTATTATTTGATAGAAAAGAATATACAGAAGTTAAATTCGTCTATATCTTTTGAGCATTGTGGCATTCCTAGACCATATGGGATACTATCTCAATATGAGAATGATAAAAGTTGCACAATTAGTTGTTATGTAAATTAAATTTGAATACAAATTAGTTGGAATAATTCTCATTATATATTTTGATGTATCAATAGTTGATAAATGTGGTATCATATATATGTACTTACAACCGGTTTCATATAAGCTATTTTGGAGTGCTTTATTTAATTTGTCTTCACTGTTTGTGTAGTTCAACGTTATGTTGTAATTGTTTGGGCTGAGTGGAGATTATTAATACAATCATAAAAGGTTCGTTCGGTAATTGAATGCTAAATTCTTCGCTATTTTTCTCAATTATATATTTGGATGGAATGGATGTATTCAATATGCTATATACCATAACGTATATGTTATCAATTTCATACATCCATTTCAAAGTATGAAAGCTTTACATTTTATTTTTTGTAAAATCATACACGTGAAATGCAAAGTGGATGACTTGGTCAAACCACTTCTTTGTGTAACGTTTTACCTTGCTGCCTTTGACATATTTCAAAATATTGTTTTTTGGTATGTTTGTACGTCCGTTTCACGCCTCAATTTGTATAGTCTTCATATCACATTTATTGAAATGATTAAAATCCCAGATGAAGTTATATGTATATATATATATATTTCCGATGTAAACATTCTTTTAAACAATTCATGACTGTATATATTTTAAGGATTATAGTATGTTTGTTTTATATATTTAACTTATGTTGTTATTATGAACGTGTTTGCGCAATCACTTTTCAAATCGAATGAATTACAAGATTTGAGACCTGTTTATTTAAGGTACAAATTATTGATACCGTTTATTTCGCGGTATTTAGGTTAAGGCCCTACTTATGCTTTTGCTACTGCTTTAAATGAGTTCAGATCAAAGATTCATTGTTCAATAACGTGGCATCATTGGCAAAATTGTTTGTCATATTTCGCTAAATAATATTTCAAAATCTTTAATCTCATCGCAAAGTAATGTAGTTTGATAGTAAATAAAAAACAAATTACAAACAGGGAAGCTGATAATGACGCAGACCTATTTTTATATTCTGTTTCCCAATTTATATCCATTAATGATAATACAGATTTAGTAAAATACGCTTAAGCATTGAGTTAAGCAATTTTCAACGTTTAAAATTAAAAATAAAGTTATGATAAAGACTACCAAACATTGTTTTCAAATCAGCAAAAACAATGATCCTGGTTCGTTTGTTGAATTCATATATAATGTATTATGTTAAATATTCGTCGAACATTGTCTCGAATATATTTCTAAATGTGAACTGGTTTGACTGATGGAATTATATCATCTGTAGTTAAAAAATGTTTAATCACATGTTGTGGTCGCTATATTGTTATATCTATAAAATAAACCAGCGTGGCTTTAATTAATGGGCCTCCGGTTAACCAGACATTCCAGAATGTTTTGTTATTAAAAAAATCATTTTTCTTTTGTCATAATCAAACTGTATATAATTATGTTATGGTGTGCTTTAACGACTTTAATAAGACTAGTGTGGTTTACAACCTAAATAATTAGTTTAGCTGTACAACATTTATAAATGTATGTTTGCTTGCGTGTGTGCATGCTTGCGCGCACCTGTGTGTGTTTCTCTAATCGGAAGCTTTATAATAAAAAATAACTAGATATATTTTTATTTTATACCACCACTACCGGAAGGTTTGTTTGTGAGGATATATCCGAATCACCCCGTCCTTTGCCTGTCGGTCTAGGGTTTTTATCGAAACTTGTGCGGACTGTGACTTTCACCTGTACTGAGGATTTCGATATAACCTACATGTAGCACAAAAGTTCACCCACATTAGACGATGTGTCGCGCAAAAACAACCAAGGTCGATTTCAGACATTGAGGTCTAAGTTAAAAGTACATGTACATGGCTTCATTTTAAAATAGGGAGTTTTGGACGTCAATTCTTCAAATGCATTGAAGGATTAAGGAATTACATGGCACACACGTTCACATGTAAAAGTCGGTGTGTCGCTCATAACAACCATCACATGGCTACCTACAAGGCCAATGCCAAACGTTGGTTGACACATATTTAACAATAACGTAAACTGAATTTACATCAAACAAGGTGGACGTGAGATTGGGCATAGACGTAATCCTTAATGAAGCCCTTTCATGAAATTAATGAAAACTATATACATTATATCATGACTTCGCATAAATAAAAAAATTAGACCGCGATTGGTATAATTGCAAACCATGAAACTCTGTCAGGATAGAAAAATAATATACAATTTGTATTGATTAAAACAGCAAGATTGCATGAATGGCGAGAGATGAGGAATAGGGAAGATTGGCGGGTCTCCAAAGTCTCGCGTTACTTCGGATGTCGATCAGAACTGCCACGGCAGTATCGTATAACGTGAGTACCGGCGGCGTTTAAGTCAAGATACAGGGAAGTTTCTGCTGAAGTAAATGTTAATAGAACAATTGATTAAAAATCTAAAAGGATATGAAAAAGAAAAGTTTCTTTTAAGAACAAGTACAAATAAATGCAACAAGAAGTGCTTAATATTGCAAACCATCCTATATCAATCGGAAAATCAGAAATAATGTTTTAAGGGAGCATGGTATTTTGCGAGCATTTAAATACGCGGATGTAAAAGTTATTTCTGATTGGCTAGACGTTTGTTTATGTTCTTGTTTTTATTTACGTATCATGACATCATTACTTTTAACGAGACTGAACGTCTTTTTATATTTGGAACCAAAGGTCAAAGGTATATTTTTTAGTTTTCTTGTTTTGTTTGATACTATTTATTATACTGTTACCATCCCTGCATTTTCATTTGTGCAGAAAGAAACAATGCGTTGAAGTTGTTGTGTTGTTATATTTGCCGACTTCGTTACATACGCAAATATAACATGCACACGTTCTCAAGGTTTGACACCTTATTCAAATTACCTGTATTAAAATAATTTCAAATAATATGCGACATAATTTACAGATGCATATCAAATACTGTAATTTGACCCCCTATCTTGCCGCCCAAAATCGCAAGGTTAATGTTTTCCGTCACAAAGTTTAACGATATAACAGCCCTAAAATAACTCGACCGTCTTTTGAAAGAATTTATCCGTTTAAAGTTTTTAAAGTAGCATACCCCATTAATAACTACATTGAAACAGTATGTTATCTCAAAATCAAATTCAGCGATATTCACTTTGTTAAAAACACATAACTGAGTATGCAACAAACTGGTAATAAAAGTTAGGAACATATTTATTGGAATGCAGACATGTATGACACAAGTTTTGAAACTACGATAATTTAATCAAAATCTCTATTTTAAGGAAATCGTTAACAGATTTTGGCATTGTTTTCAAATGTCATTAGATATAATTGCTTACAAATCTTAAATGATTGTAATAGAATACGGATATTTTTTAAAAGAAAAAGTTGAAACAAACAACTGACAACGCCTTAATTCGACCGTGAAGTAATCAAGCTTTTGCCAATAAAAGAAGTGTTTTCCGAACGATCTTTGTTTTATTTTCTAAGAACATGTTAACATAAAAGTGTTCTTAGAAAAATTCACTTAAAATAGTCTTAGAAAAACTCACTAAAAATGGTCTTTTAAACATTCTTAGAAGAAAATTTTCGAAAAAAGTTTCTAGGCGAAAGAATAAGAAAATTCTATACTTAGTATCTTATATATTTCGTCTAGCAACATCCCACATACGGGCATTTTTATCCCTAAGGAAACACGCAAGCGGTTTACAAAAGTCTATTGGCTGAAGCCAATAGACCAAAAACAAGCGAATTGTATAAATTGATTTCACATAAACGATCGTCACTAACGGTTATCAATTTAAAGAATTATGACTTATACCGCAGATGTGTTTTTATTTACAATTCTCAGCCGCACTACAAGCACTTACATTTGAATGAGGATAAATGTATTTTACAATCTTAGCAAAGACCTTACTCCGATAATGTTGGAGCTCAACGAAGATTAAAGGGGCCTTTGCACAGAATTTAGCATGTATTGAGGTTTGATATTAAATGCTTTATATTGATAAATTTAAATATTCGATCTTAAAGCTCCATTAAAAAAAAAAATTTTTTTTTTTTAAAGTAACCCGCAAATGGGCTCGAACCACTGGATCCCTGGAGTAAAAGTCTATCGCTAAGACCACTCGGCCATCCGTCATACAAAGAGTGATGTTTTTTTATACTTTATAAAAGCAATCCGCCTAGTATCACAAAATATAACGGTCAACAACAAAACTCTTCAAATTATTTAACCGTTTCGCGTTGCAACACTTTATAATGTTCGGGTTTTTAAATCGTCAAAAGATGCATTAAATGGATATTTTAGAGCATGGTAAATGTTCAGTATTACTGTTTCCTCACAAATGTCATAACAACAACAACAATTTTGGAATCTGAAACATTTTTTGTATAATATTGTAAATTTACCAAAACGTGAAAAGGCCCCTTTAATATTGGTAAAAACAAGCTTGTATATGAAGGTGGTGAGTGTAACTCTGTTTGTCAATCGCCCTGTCCACCAGTAGCTCATGTATAAATCTTGATAGTTCTTATCCAGCGGATAACTTTTGGTTATCTTCATTTTTTGGTAAAAAAATAGATATCCGAACAGGTGAATGTATTGGTTACGTTTTGGATAAGATTTAGCCAGTGTATTCGAAAACGCTTATCTTTATCCGAATTAAGGTTTTAATTCGGCTTGGCTAAAGTTATTCATTTTTTTATAATTAGCTACTAACAACTTGTGCAATCAACTTATTAATAAAAAAAATAGTTCAGTCACTCGACAAGACTCTTACATGACAGTCATGGCCGATCAATATGATACATCGCTATAAGTTACAATAATCCAACTCCAAGAGCAATGGACCCTGCACTTTGAGACGTACGTATGAACTCATGAAAACTCAATGCATTCAAAAAGATCTAACAGTAGTATATGGTCTATTTGACGTATTTTTGCCTTGTTTTATATCTGGATTTTAATTTGCAAATGGATATTTCCCATTATGTAAGTTTCTTAGAAGACCTCATACATATTTTTGTGAACAGGCATAAACAAAATTAAGCTCCGATATTGACATTCGACAAAACAGCAGTAAATTGTTCAATCTCCACACAGAGTTGTCGTTCTTTGCTCTCACATACACGTGAATGTAATGTTACCGTCCTGCATTAGATTTAAGCATAGCCGACACCAACGCGTAACTATGCTTGTTTAGTACGGAATACCATTAATGTCATCGTGGTTACACATTAAAATCCAGAGGGCGAGAATGCGAGAACGCGAGAGTACGATGACAAGAATTCGATAATACGATGACGACAGTGCGACAATACGATGGCGCGAATGTGAGAACGCGATGGCGGGAATGCGAGAACGCAATATGCGACAGCGCGACAATACGATTGCGACAGTGCGATAGTACGATGGCGACAATGCGATAGTCATATCGAACTGTCGCCATCGTATCATCGCATTCTCGCCATCGCGTTCTCGCCATCGTATTTGTCGCACTGTCGTCATCGTATTGTCGCATTCTCGTCATCGTACTCTGGCGTTCTCGCATTCTCGTAATCGCCATATCGCATTCTCGCAATCGTAATTGCGCACTGTCGTCATCGTATTGCCGCATTCTCGTCATCGTACTCTCGCATTCTCGCATTGTCGCCATCATACTTTCGCACTGTCGCCGTCGTATTGTCACACTGTCGTCATTGCACTGTCGTATTCTCGTCACTCGTCAAAGTATTATCGCGTTCTCGCATTCTCGCCATCGCTATATCGCATTCACGCCATCGTAGTGTCGCACTGTCGTCATTGTGTTGCCGCATTCTCGCCATCGTACTCTCGTGTTCTCGCATTCTCGCCCTCTGGATTTTAATGTGTAATCACGGTGGCCCTAACGGTATTCCGTAGTTTAGGCACTCTGGATTAGCAGACGAAGTATTCCATAAATCAATTTCGCGTGAATCCGGAGATAGTCGATGTATCAAGATGCTCGTTTAGGTTGCGTAACAAAAAACGCGTGTATATTTGTCGTATAAAAAATATACGACTTATAGTGGCGACCAAAAACTAGGTCAACTGGTCAAACCTAAGGAAAGCCTTGTAACCACTTTGGAGGCCACAGTTATGACTTAATTATATTATAACTTGATCAGAGTGTTTAGCAAGACAATATCAAGGACAACATAAATTTGAGCACTGATCGTTAAAAAACTAGGTCGTCAGGTCTAGTCTTACACAAATCCAGAGACCTATTCAAACTTTTGTCAGAATATTTATCCGGACAATATTTTAAAATAAGTTTGAATCTGGGTCACGTGCGTCCAAAAACTTTCCCCAGACTTGTTCTTAGAAAAAATGTTATTATTCTACAGGCATAATGTATGTCTCAATCTTGTTGAAACTTGGTCAGAGCGTTTACGTCAACAATATCTAGGCCTAGTTTACAATCTGTGTCATGTGAGCCCAGGTCATCAGGTAATATATTGGAGAAAAACTACTGTAGGGGCCACATTGATGACTCAATCTTGAAGAAACTTCTTTAGAATGCTCATAATGGAAATAGCTAGACTGAGTTAAAATCTTGTCAAATGCGTTCCAAAACTAGGTCACCAGGTCGAATCTTAGGAAAACTTTGTTACCAATATTGAGGTCACCCGATTCAGTCTTGATCAAACTTGGCCAGAATGTTTATCTGGACTATATAAAGGCCATTTTTTGAATCCGGGAGAGGTTGTGCCAAAAACTATTTCACAAGGTCATATCTTTATCAATTTGTGTCCGTGAACTCATGTGAGCGCTAAAGTCCGATCATGGCCCGTTTGTTTACTTTATAAATGCACACTTGTTGAAGGCATAACATGGCCTTATGTTTTTTTGCTGAGTTTTGGTATTTTTGACAAATGCGAAAATTAAAGTTATTTATTCAGGCATACTTGCGGAATTGTTTCCAACATTTTATTGGCTTTTGATAATGGTCAATCAATGTCAAAACCTGGGTTGGACACTTAAATGTTAAATGTGTAAATGTGCAAGGTTTCTTAGAAAAGGGACATATAGCTAATTGATTGCTTGGTATGGGGATTACATGAAGAGTGCTTATCCCCATCAATAAAGTGAACACCTTTCACAATTCGTTCACAGCTAACCTTTCACACACAACTGTACACTGGTTACATATTACATTTGAGTCACGCTGTGGGAAAACCGCACTTAATGCATTTGCGTAATGTATCTTCCCAGTTTAGCCTGTGCAGTCCGCACAGGCTAATCAGGAATGACATACCTTCAACCTAAACTGGATTTTCGTTTCGAAGAGACTTTCTTTAAACGAAAAAATGCATTAAAACGGAAAATGTCTTCCCTGATTAGCCTGTGCAGGCAAATCTGGGACGAAATATTTATGCACATGCATTTAAGCCTGGTTTACCCATAGCGCGGCTCTTTTCTTTGCTAATTGTCATTTTGCCAGTTTGTGAACTGGTCCGTTCATATTGGAAAATTCAGATTGGAAAATGTGGCCTAAATTTAAATGTCGTTTAAAAGGATATTAATTTTAAAAAGAAGGAAAGGTTAGCCTTTTCTTGCGTGCAGAATGTACAACGCCATAAAGTACCTTGAGCTATATTGTGCCATGTTGTGATGAGATATAGATATACTTAAAAAAGCACTTTTTATTTCATTAAATTGAATAGTTATACAAATTAAAATGACAACGAAAGACAGATTAATTCTTTGGAAGCACAATAATGTCACCATCTAAATGACATCAAATGTTATCCGTTAAAAATAGTCATAGATTAAAGCCTTTTGTTATTTGTTCCCCCCCCCCCCCCCCCCCCCCCCCCGATATATCCCGTATAAACGTGTGTATTCGCACTGGGTGGCATTGTTTTTCCAGATAGAAACGACACAAATAACAGATACCAAATAGATATTACACATCAATTAACCCCTAAACCTACCCCCAACTCTAACCCCTAACCCCTACCCCTAACCCTACCCCTAACCCTTCCTTCGTGAGCGGAGTTAACACCGCACTTTCAATTGTATGGTGTACGGACTGGTCCAAAAATATTCTAAACCGTCCGGTTTAACTGTATCGGACGGTTACATACTTTTGAACCGCTCGTGCGTCTGTAAACCGTACCGTGCGATTTATTTTGTGGATATCAAACCATGCAATGAATATTTAGACTATGCTTTAACTGTGCAAAAAGCTATCATGTGTGATCACAAAACCAAATATCAGGTTTAAAGGGATTTTAGGTTGAGCATTAAAATGACAACAAAATTTCTGAGCAATTTTGACGAAACATTAAAAGGGATGCATTTACATAACTGCATATACATAATTTTAATATTCGGTTTATTTTAGTAACAATATACGTTTGAAGTAGGGTTCAACTTTTTCGAGTCACCCTGTACTTTAGGTGATTTATTGTTATAAAACTTTCAGGATGTCTCAGTAAGCATAAAATCAACATAAAATCAATATGTTGATGCAAAAATAGAAATATTTAAGTGGCAGCATTTTATTACTATACTTATGTTTTATTGTTTGTTGTGAATGTATATATGTCAAGACTATTCTATGTCGTATAGGACGGTTTATGCGCAGGATCGGTCCAAAACGTTCTTAAACCGTCCCGGACGGTTTATAAACCGTCCTTAGCGTCCTATACGGTTTAGAAAAGTTTTGGACCAGTTCGGACACCATACATCGGCCTTTATCAGCGGTGATCAATACACAGATACTTACGGAATCCGGATAGGGCCAAGTTGATTGTCGCGTGTCGACCTAGGGAGTTTTAGGTCGACAGGCGACATTTGCTCGATATAGTGTCGTGTCATATCGCATGTCGCGCTTCGTATCGTGCGTCGCTCAAATGTCGAGTGTCGCCAGGGGTGTCAATTGGCCAAAATCTAAAATCCTGAAAATAAGCCTAGCATGTGGGGGGCCAGTGCCAAAAGAGGGTTAATTAGGCCAACATTTTTTATTAAAATGATTTTCGGATTTTTTTTTCTAAAATTGTCGGGTAGGAGGACGGAAAAAAAATATGGGTGACCAAATATGCACTCATTTTAAAAATGTTATGGTATGAAGTTCTTTTTACTAAGCAATGTGCAGTTTTTAAATTTGTTTGAGTTTTAAAAATATCTTAACTATATTCAAAAGTTATGCAATCTTTTCACTTGTCTATAATAAACTTTTTGGTGTTTTTTTATGTGTTTTTTTCACAAGGAATCCATATGTTGCATTAAAAATACTTTATCTCCACAAACAACCAATAAGCTATTGAGGTTTAAAAGAAACATTTATAGTTTATTGTCCAGTAAAAATCAATACCGCAGACAAATACAAATAGCATAATAAAACGCTTTTCAGGGGTTTCACTGGCCCCAAAAAAGTTGTCGCCACTTTATCGCGGTGTGAAAACCGCCCGTCATTCAAACTTAATCAATAAGGACAATCATTTAAGGAACCTTACTACATTAATGAATAATGGCATTTACTATATTTTTATTACTCTGAGAAGTATGTTAATACATAAATAACAACAAGGGACAAAATTGTCACAAAACCAGGTTTTCATTGTGAAAAAAAAATCTGATAAAGGGAGAAAACTCAAACTGAACTTTTGAAATGACCAAAAAAAATTAACCCCCTTTGTAAGTTTTTTTTTTTTTTTAAATCTATTTTTAGTCGTGGCGACCTTGACATTGGAGATATTGACGTGATTCTTTCGTGGGACACACCGTCCCATGATGGTGAACAAATGTGCCAAATGATTTTAAAATCTCACAATGAATGACATAGTTATGGCCAGGACAAGCTCATTTATGGCCATTTTTGACCTTTGAACTCAAAGTGTGACCTTGACCTTGGAGATATCGACGTAATTATTTCGCGCGACACACCGTCCAATGATGGTGAACAAATGTGCCAAATGATTTTAAAATCTGACGATGAACGACATAGTTATGGCTCGGACAAGCTCATTTATGGCCATTTTTGACCTTTGAACTCAAAGTGTGACCTTGACCTTGGAGATATCGACGTAATTATTTTGCGCGACACACCGTCCAATGATGGTGAACAAATGTGCCAAATGATTTTAAAATCTGACAATGAACGACATAGTTATGGCCCGGACAAGCTTATTCCGCCAGCCCGCCAGCCAGCCAGCCAGCCCGCCAGCCCGCCAGCCCGCCAGCCAGCCAGCCCGCCCGCATTCGCCAATCTAATAACCAGTTTTTTCCTTCGGAAAACCTGGTTAATAAGTACCTTCATAAGTCTTAATATTAAAAGCTTTAATTTTATATAACTAACATTTTTTCCACTTGATAAACCAGATAACCAACATAATATAATAACGTTATCAATAATGTAACAGTATGCTGCATAAATGTTTCAGAATTATTTATTAAAACCTAGAATCACACAAATATATATCATCTGAAAGGAAACATAAATCAAACACCAGAAAATAAAGCATCTCAATTCAAATTGTTAAACAGTTTATACATTTGGTCATTTGGACATGATATACATCAACTTCTGTTTATTATCAAATTTCACCAATTTTAAAACAACACCTTTTGTTAAAAGGTTTTCTTTTAGTTGTG
Organism: Dreissena polymorpha; assembly: GCF_020536995.1. Taxonomy (NCBI): domain Eukaryota; kingdom Metazoa; phylum Mollusca; class Bivalvia; order Myida; family Dreissenidae; genus Dreissena; species Dreissena polymorpha. The sequence goes on from NC_068357.1 coordinate 120,422,691, forward strand.
GTGGTTGATTTCCAGTATAACGAAAGGATTCATAGTCGAAATAGATGCTTTGCGTTTCTTCACTGCAACAGTTTAATTACCTCCCTTGGTTTTAAATTTGCCACTTAAACAATATGAAATTGTAACTTGTTCTTCATAAAGTAAGTTAATTGTATAGCTAAAAATAATGTATTAAGCATTTAAAGAGTATTTGATGTTTAAGGAATGTTTCTAGTAAAATCTTGCGTATATATTCGGCTTGTTTCCGTGTTAGTGAAGGTCGGGCTACCGTAACCTCGTGAAGAGGCCAGTAGGACCTGTAAATAAACTCTGAAACACACACACACACGTTAGTGAAGGAACAGGTCGGGCTACGATAACCTCGTGAAGAGGCCAGTAGGACCTGTAAATAAACTCTGAAACACACACACACGTTAGTGAAGGAGAAATGCTGATCGGTAATCTGCGTAGAGTGCGGATGGAATTCGGAAACGTCGGTAGTTTCCGGATCGTGTCTTTCCGTTGGCAAGGTGGCGCTCTGTTCGCCAGTATATAAAAGGCTTGCAAATAGGCAAGTTGGGCAGTCTCAATCAGCAGCTGGAGCGTGCTCGTCGCGACCGAGGCCAGGAGCCGCCTGCAGAAGATTGATTCTCGCGGCTTGATCTTCTGCGGATGGCTCAGCAAATCCAGCTGAGTCCGTCACCCTCGAGCCGGACGTCTTCTTCACTGCTGAGACTGCTGTCTTCTCCAGGATGCAGCGGATCTGACCAATCCGCTGTTTATCGTCGAGAGCTCGCCTGCCCGTACCGGTCCAGAGGTCCCGTCTGTAGAGGGACGGGTACGGTGGGACAGCAAGACCACCAGTGGAAGGACATTCGGGACGGACTCGGGGTTCCTTCGTTATGGGAGGGAACCCATGAACATCGAGGGTGTGGCTTTAAAGAGGGACCCCGGGGCGGCGGTACCTAGTGCGCTCAACGCGCTGGGGAAGCCGTCTCGGGGATGAAGACGACAGCCGGTGACAGCGAGAGGGGCCATAAAGGCAGAGCGGTGCTTGCACACCCTTGGCGGAGGCGTCCAGACAAGAATTTATCTGAAGATTGTCTCCCCTGAAACATCACAGGGGCAGGTCGATATCAAATGTAGTCGTGAAGACGCGGGAACGACCTGTAACTAAACTACAACAACACACAAGTTGGGCAGTCTCGGTCAGCAGCTGGAGCGTGCTCGTCGCGACCGAGGCCAGGAGCCGCCTGCAGAAGATTGATATCTCGCGGCTTGATCTTCTGCGGATGGCTCAGCAAATCCAGCTGAGTCCGTCACCCTCGAGCCGGACGTCTTCTTCACTGCTGCGCTTCAAAAGATGGTTGACATGCTCAACAAACAGCTAGTTCATGGGCACCGCGGAAACCTCACAACCTAGATATGGTTCAGGGTCGAAGAACATGGCACGACGGTGTTATACCTGCGGCTCACAGTTTCACTTGAGAAGGCAGTGTCCTGATAATGGACGTGGGTCTCGCGATGAAGAAAAGCCTACTTTCAGAAAAGGAAGATTGTGATAACTGACGATGGTTATACAGTAATTGCAAGAGAGACCTCTAGTTACTCAGTTGCGGGTGAATGGTCAGCATGTCTTGGAGAGATATGCGGAGGCACGGCAAGCCTCGGTGACATTATCATTGGGTGTTATAATGGGGGCGTTGTGTTTTCGGTTCAGTAAGAACCATGTTAAGAAGTGAGTAGGTTTTTTTTTGTTGGCACGGATGTTGCTACAATTATTATCTCATGAAGAGATTCGCTATTGCATTGTGAATGTAAGCTCTTGTTGAAATTTGCTTGTGTACAGTTTTTTTGGATTAGTTGTAATGTTTGATTGTATAAGTTTTGTATATTGGAATCATGAGGGGACTCATGTCAAATCGAAGGCGTGGGTAAAATAACGAAAGGATTCATAGTCGAAATAGATGCTTTGCGTTTCTTCACTGCAACAGTTTAATTACCTCCCTTGGTTTTAAATTTGCCACGTAAACAATATGAAATAGTAACTTGTTCTTCATAAAGTAAGTTAATTGTATAGCTAAAAATAATGTATAAAGCATTTAACGAGTATTTGATATTTAAGGAATGTTTCTAGTAAAATCCTACGTATATATTCGGCTTGTTTCCGTGTTATTGAAGGAGAAATGCTGATCGGTAATCTGCGTAGAGTGCGGATGGAATTCGGAAACGTCGGTAGTTTCCGGATCGTGTCTTTCCGTTGGCAAGGTGGCGCTCTGTTCGCCAGTATATAAAAGGCTTGCAAATAGGCAAGTTGGGCAGTTCCCCGGTGTATGCGAGCGGATCAACATCTGAAGAAAAGGGACATTACTCTAAAAGAACAGTATTCTGGAGCAGTTGGGTATTTACGTTGGCTGCAAGCTTCAAACGGTGCTGCCCGGGCTGCAGAGTTCCTGTTTCTTGGAGAGGGTTTTCAGAGTGTTGGATACTACGGACGTCGTACAAGACAGTGACGGAAGCTTCACCTAAAGCCTTGGGGTGACGTGAGCCAGTGTCTTCGCGGAAGCCAGTAGCCTCACGGAGGCGGTAACCAGTAGCTTCACGGAAGCCGGAGGATTCGTTTAAGGCATCAGTCCCCTCTTTGGTCGCATTGTATATATCTGAAGCGACTCGATTATTTTAAGTTCATAATCAGAAGGCAGGTAGCCAAAGGAAAATTATAATTACATTGTTATTTTGTAATTGGCCTTCCGAGGGTTTCGGAAGGAACATCGGCATTGTGAGGCCGCGCACATAGCGCTCGGTGGCTGTCTCAGGTAGTCGGAGGCTCGCGCTACACCAGGCTCAATTAAATGAATATTTTTTTCACATCTTTTTCTTGACAGAAAGACCCAGGATAATTGCCACCATCCATTCTTGTTGTCTGAAATAACACAAAACATATTTGTACAAACTATATACAACAAATCAACACATACATGTCACTATCTTCATATATGTCCGAATTTTAACATATCCGAAATAAAGTACATCGAGTGAAGGACCTACTTTTGATTTCAGAAATAGTTGGTATCTTAATTAAAATATATCATTCCCAGAACATTTTAATAATGGAACTGTTAAACTCAAATGCCTGTTGAAACAAGTTAACATGTGTTTTTGTCATGGTATTGATTAAAGAAATAGCGTCCCTAATAATCGTTATAATTATTGATCTTCGTGACAGTTTATCCCAGGATAGCATAATTGATAGTTCAATGTCATAAAGGAGCTTTTAATCCGATAATAATCCCCATAAACTTGACTATTTTATTTGGACAATCATGGTTTGAAATCGTTTTAGAAACTGTTGATATTGCGATTTTTGAACTTTTGGTACGAACCAGTTCGGAACAAAACCAAAGTTTGGTACCCATTGAAAATAACGAAAAAACACATATTATATGCACAAATTCGTCACAACAACTACATTAAACAACACATAAAATTTTATTCTCTAAAATATGACCGTATTTGTGCGTAAAATATGGAATGTTTAAAGTTGATAGGCGTAAATGGGTTTCGCGTTTCGAGCACCTGTTAAATTAAAATCGTTCTTTTCTTATTGCTTTCATAATATTTTTTAGTCATTTAAATACTATCAATTTTATAAAATTGTAAAGAAATAATAAAATATTTACTTACAAATCGATTCCATTCAGGATTTTATTTGACGGTTGCATAATTATTGGGAAATCAGCAGACTTTGCTGATGAAAGCGTTGTAGCGTTCATCAACTTCTTGCACAAACAATGATGGCGTAGCTGTTGGTAAATTCCAGCACAAGTACACGATGAAGGAGGTTCGCGTATTAATGTGGGTAATTAAAACTGGTTTTATTATGATGATTTATAACTCATGTGAACTTTTTCTTAAACCCGGCAAGCGTTTCGTGTTTTAAAGCCACCTTTTGGCATGCGAAATTTTTTTTTGTTTCATCAAAATTGGAGTCGGCGGGTCCGAAAATCATTTTATTAATTCTGGCCTTATTCATTAAATTATGTAAACTGTGTTAACAATATGTCAAATTTAATAATTTATGTTAACAATGACATTTTGTGACAAAAATCTTTAAATACCACAACAAAAATCCTCTAATTTATATAAACATCAAAAGCAGTTTTTGAGGGCCAAAATCCTGAATTCAGGAATAATCCTGAACTTTAAAACCCCTGTGTCGCGCTCGAAGGTCGACGCACGACATTCAAGCGCTAATCAAGCGACGCACGATATGACACTCGACATTTTTAGTCGACATGCGACACTCATGCAACAATCAAGATTTTAGTGTCGCATATTGACTGTCGTGTGTCAACCTTCGAGAGCGACACTCGACATCTTAGCGACGCACGTTACGACGCGCGACATGCGATATGACACGACATTATATACAGCAAATGTCGCGCAAATGTCGCCTTCCGATCTAAAATTCCCTTGGTCGACACGCGACATATCTACGGAATCCGGATAGGGCCAAGTTGAGTGTCGCGTGTCGACCTTCGAGGTCGACACACGACATTCAAGCGACATTCTCTCGACGCTCGATACGACGCGCGACAATCATGCGACAATCAATATTTGAGTGTCGCATATCGCGCTGGGTTTTAGAAAAAAAATATCGCAGAAAATCTTGACTGTCGACTGAATTGTCGCGCGTCGTATCGAGCGTCGAGAGAATGTCGCTTGAATGTCGTGTGTCGTGTGTCGACCTTCGAGCGCGACACTCGACATTCTCTCGACATTCTCTCGACGCACGATACGACGCGCGACATTCAATGTGATATATCGCGAAAATGTCGCCTGTCGACCTTAAAATCACTAGGTCGACATACGACATTCTCTCGACGCACGACATTCTCTCGACGCACGATATGACAGTCGCGCGATATATCGAGCAAATATCGTGCAAGTGTCGTATGTCGACCGGTGTGGGAGTAATTTTTTCGTCTGCAAGCAAGGTGTTATAGTAACTTTTTCAGCTTAAGTAAAAATAGCGGCATCTAGTAGCAGCAATAACAGCAGCAGCAGCAGCAGCAACAGTAGCAGCAGCAGCAGTAGCACAGTAGCAGCAGTAGCAGCAGCTGCAGCAGTAGTAGCAATAGCAGAAGTAGCAGCATTAGCAGCAGTAGCAGAAGTTACAGTATTAGTAGTTTTTGTAGCAGTAGTAGATGATGAATGAAATGGTAACATAATATATACTGGTGTGTCTTACAGTCTTAAAAAGATATTATATGAACATCATATATCAGTACCAATACTCATGTAAATACATACCATAAATAGTTTATTTTTAAAGTCACTATAAGGGTAAAAACAAAAGTTAAAAGCTACACAAAAGGCCCAATTTAGGGACTTAAACGTTTTATAATTACCTCCATTGAAATAGAAAATATAAAGCGAAACTCACACTCTACGTACGATCAAAATATCAATATATCCTTCTCCGAAATTTTGGCACTTCGGAATTCATCTTAAATGAAACTGTAACTAGTCAGAAAAGAGTTTTAAAAAAATCATCCGATCAAAATCTCGCGTCCTACTCGGCCAAATTACCCCCTTATAGCCTATCAGAATATCTAAATACGGTATACAAACAAAACGCGTTCAGTGCATTTGGGATAATAAAGCGCATGCCCGTGCCACTCGTTCTCCAAATACGTACTAAATATGATGACAAGTATCAACAAAATATTAGACAAACTCAAAAAAGCAATCAGGCTAAATATCCACTCAGGCAGCTAATCTAACAACCACATACATATAAAATTATTACACGTTACCCGTCCGCCGTTCCCGAACCGTGGACTATAGGCATAGGGAGTGCCGCCGAGCGGGCCAAGGAAGAATGATCTCTCAGACGTGTGTCGTGCGTCCATTCGCCCGAGCCCCGCTCGGATGGAGCCTTACGGTATCATCACGGCTCGTATATAGCAATGATATGACAACCGACCGATAGTTATCTCACCACAGGACATGGCCGACTGGGCACCTAGGCGAGTGCCATGCTGACCCCTTGGTCTATGGCCTGTGGCGGGGACGCCACGGACGGGAAAGGGCGGACATGCTTAAACTCAGTAAAACAACAACAACCTACTCCTTCATATAATGCCGGAAGGGCACGCTATCTGAAATGTATCGGTCACCTGCCTCGTTAACAACCACGACTTAACAACATAGACGCAATTTACCCCCCCCCCCCCCCGTGAAAACAGTAACCAATTGATATAACAGTATCCGGGTTCCGCGAGACCCCACCCCGTGCTGGCTTTAAAAAAAATCCCCGCTGCATACAGCACACAGCAACCGACGACAACGTAACAGGGGAATGCACACAGACAACTCACTTCCACAAATTATTGGAAGCCTCACTAAGTGCGAACGTAAGTAACTCATTACTTGAGATATCTACAGTGCAATCCCTACAGGTGTATATAGCGTAACAGTATCATACTACCATGTTTGTGTCATTGTTTATATATGTATATTATAAAAATATGTTGGTTGGAGCGTGCCGGACGGGATAGATTATCTATGACTATGCCGACACGACCCACCCAAGATGACCAAAAAAGAGAAAGGTAAAGGTATTTATTCCAATATGCTCACCATTCTATATCCCAATAATACACTAACCGTTGTATTTGATTATCCTAATGTACCTATGTAGCCGGCGTCGTCCACAGAACGTCAATAACGACGCAGGAGTAGCTGAGCTGCGGCCAAACACAATAGCACATAGGTTAGCTGCCGGTGTCACCATAGATAATATAACCATAACGTGCGTGCTCTCATAATACCAAACTACTATAACACAGCCCCTCTCTTCTATCATCGAGTAAATGACCCATCAAAACTAGTCTGGCCCCCACAACACCACAGAGCCGCAGACCCCTACCTCAGCAAGAAGAAAGAAAAATCTTGATATTGTCTATGCCCAAAATTAAACTAGTAAGTCATCTCGGTCGAATAACACATAGTCAGGCCCTCTCTTCTATCATCAAATACATGATCTTTCAAAAAAACTAGTCTGACCCTGACAACACCATACAACCAACTCTCATAAAAGTAACAGTGAGAGCCCACGTCACCATAAAATATGACACAAGGCAGCATAGTGATATTTGAACCATAACTAACACCATGTACTAACATGCCCTCCGCGAGGGACGTAAAAAGGGGATGCAGTGTATCGGTGCTATACACCGGGCACTTAAAAGAACCAGGGACGCCTCTGGAATCGGGGCGTTGCCTGTATCCCGCTCGAACCCCCACTAACACCACTCTTGGGGCGGAGAGCACAACAACCTAACACAGTCATACAAAAACGGGTTTACTACAACATAATAATAACGTCAAGTAAAAGCTTAAAATATTCCTTATAACATATTACATTACTTCACACCTAATTATAAAAACAAACACTACGTAAACGTAAATATAATTCAGCCCAATCTGATGCATGGTCTGGATGTTTGGCAGGCGGGCGGGAAAGGACGATGGTGGCTCCGAGTGAAATTAGTGCTGCTCCTTGGTCGGCCTCTGTGACTGATCTACACACAACCGTATATACATAAGCACCATAAGACCCAGAACACAACCACATAACACTCACTTACACATCACCCCAAACAAACCAGTACACCGAACACACCTATATAACACCCGCATACACATAACACTAACCTACACAACACCCCTAAACAAACCAATACACTGAACACACCTATATAACACACACATACACATTACTCATGTACACAACATTACACATAATCCTAAAAACATCATCAGCAATACAGTACAGGGCACATTAAGGTCTTATTGGCCAGCGTGCACTGAACTCTCCTAAAAATAAAAATCATTGGCAAAACACCCGGATATCCGGGGTAAATCTGACCTACTCTGACTTAAAGTAACGTTTATCCCCTTAAAGGTCACAGGGGCAGGTCGGACCTCAAAGACCTCGTGAAAAGGCCATTAGGACCTGTAAATAAACTCTGATACACACACATATGACATCTGTGAAACTCGCTCTTATGCATGCTTTCTCATTTTGCATATTTAATAAACTTTTTAAACAGAAATAACAGAGCCACATCAGTGCACATACTATGTTTGATAATTCATTCGTTTGTTGGATATTGTTTGCTGTTTTAAACACATATTAGGTCATATCGCGGAGATTTAGTTAACCTTACCATGTGTTCATGGGCGAACTCACGTATTCAAGTGCTCTTACGACTATGTGCTCATACCTACTTTCGGAAATCATCATGAAATTATTGCCGTACTTAACGAACAAACATGCCTAAGCTTATTGAATGAGAGAAAAAAAATCAAAAGAGAAAAATTATATGTTCATGCACATGGGCATGTGAAATCACGTCCGTACACATAGCATCATTAACTTAGGAAAGGAAGCAACGAAATATAAAGTTTGGTATGATATACATGTACATGTGGAATTAAAGAGAATGGTGTAATTAAAGAGCATGTCAAGTTTTGAATTTATATGCTGAAACGTAATGTTATAACCCACAAACGTTTTGCTGTAACAGAACTTTTTTTTAAAGATAAGTGGTACAGAAAATACACTTCGAATATCTTTTTAAAGATATTTCTTGTTATATTTGATCGAGAATGTAACCCGCCTCCAAGTTTCGCTGAATGGATCAAGTTCCCCACGGGTACTACTTCCCCGTACCCCCATTTTTTTTTCGTACCCTACATTTATCGTACCCAATTTATTTCGTACCCAATTTTTTTCATACCCAAATTTTTGCTCGTACCCAAAATTTGTTTCGTACCCAATTTTTGTTCCTACCCAAATCTTTTTTCGTACCCAATTTTTTTTCAAGTTCCCCACGGGTACTACTTCCCCGTACCCCCATTTTTTTGTACCCAACATTTTTCGTACCCAATTTATTTCGTACACAATTTTTTTCATACCCAAATTTTTGCTCGTACCCAAATTTTGTTTCGTACCCATTTTTTTTTCCTACCCAATTTTTTGTTCGTAACCAAATCTTTTTTCGTACCCAATTTTTTTTGGCATATTTTTTTTTAACCAAAATTTTCGTATCCATTTGTTTTTCTATCCAAAATTTTCGTATCCACATACACAATTGTGGTGACGAAGATAAACTTAAATAGATGCTTTTATATCAATCCTCTTCAAAAACATCGTCACACCAGTACTGTCAGTACTTTGATTACTTGTTTTTAAGAATCAAGTTGATTGCAAGTAAGAAAGATAACACTGCCAGAACACCCGGAAACAGGGGACGCAATTAGAAGTGTAGGCGTATGTTTTACCAATTAATATGAGAAAATACATTGTATGAAAATAGAATGTTATTTTCTGTTCGACATGCCTAATCCTTATTTCTGTATTTTTTGTACGGTAACACTGTTTTCAATAATCGCATTTACATACCGTTGACTCAGTGCTTAGCAATGCACACCCCCGATGTTATATAGCACATGAACTCGCCCAACCTAAACGCATCGATTGATGGGAGCTGAATTGCATAGTCCTAGATCAGGTTAAACAGTGGTGAGGCCTTACTATCGATTTCATTGAGTTGGACGATACACCCGAACGATATAAATGTGTTGACAAGTTGACATATTTAAGATATTGTGCATATTTTTCCAGATTGGACCCCGGTTTATTTGACGCATAAGGCGGGGATTGTTAATTAGGCCTGCGGGTATTCCGTATTGACGCAAGGAATTTGCTTTGATCTGTTTGGCGGATCCAATTGGAACGAGGCGTTAATATCTACTATTGAGTAAAACCAGCTGACAGGAGGTTTAATATGCCATTCACTACTACGAGAACAGTTCGCACTGTCATCTCTGACGGAAAGGGACCACCGCGCGTGGAGACTCGAACCATAACTTCCGGTGACGACGGCGGCGGCGGGATGAATTTCGGTGGATTTAACGCGAGGTTTGGTGGAATGAACATCAACTTCGGTGGAGGTGGAAGCGGTGGTGATGGTGGCAGCAGCACCGGAAGGCGGTCGACCGCGTCGGTTAAGCCGGTCACTCAGCGCGGATGTGTTGATGGTCGCACCTCGCGCAAGGACCGGACGAACCCGTTTGCGGGGCTTGGGAAACAGAGTTACGACGAGATCGTGAAGAAGTGCCAGGCAGAGGGGTGCTTGTTTGAGGACCCGGAGTTCCCAGCAGAGGACACCTCTATCTTCTTCAGCCGCGCCCCACCCAGGCCCTTTGAATGGAAGCGTCCAAAGGTTGGTGCATTTATGATTTATATGAGGCCCACTCTGGGAAAATGGGGGTTAATGCTTGTGCACAGGCTAATGTGCACAGGCTAATCAGGGACACACTTTCTGCTTTAAAGTTAAAAGGATGTCTCTTCTGAGCAAAAATGCAGTTTATGCTGAAAGTGTCATCCCCGATTAGCCTGTGCTTACTGAACATGCATTAAGCCCTGTTTTCGTTGAGCGAGACTCAAGTGTTTGTGTAAGGTGGCATTCGTCTCCTGAGGTTGCTAGTGTAAATTCTGCAAACAAAAAATATAATTATTTATATATGTTAGTCAGTATCCATCAATTACTTGCTTCTAACTACAGCAACGGATAGTTGTAATAATCCAGCTCACAGCCATTGACCATCTTGGTCGCTGAGCTGTTCCTATGAACTCATAAAAGCTCAAGAAGAAGTAGAGCAAAGGACTATTGGAGAGCAGGGGACGGTTTCAATAAACATCGTAAGACACATTTACGATATGATACATTTTTCAAAGATACATAATTGCTTAAGTTGATATCATATGATTATAAATTTTCAGTACTTTATTAATTACATTTGCATCTCTAGCGCCGTGTATATTTGACGAGCATAGCGAGCTTGTTCGTCTACTTATTAAGATTACAAAATTTTATGAAACGGCCCCCCCACTGTCAATAATGACATACCTTAAAGTAGAATTTTTTATCAATTTTTATTTTGCTTGCATTTGTGTAATAGATATTGTGATCGCCTAGCGATCAGGCAGTCACTGGTTTAATCCCCACTCATGGAGCATTCTCAGATATTCTCGGAAGACACCAAGTATTGCTTTTACCCATGAATTTGACTTGAGAGTCTGTCAATAAGCCTCAGTATTTTAATGCAATCAAGCTAATCAATAATACTTTCATCTTAACCCTTTCGCCCATAAGAAGCAAATTGAAAATGTTCAGGTTTTATGCTGTTTGCTGCTCATCAGTAACTAAGGATTGGAAATGAAGCCTTTACAACTTCAATTTAGTTAGAAAGGTCTTAAATTTAATCTAACTTTATAAGGGACAACAAATGCATACAAATATGTATCTAAGTCTTTGTGGAAAAGGGTTAAAATATTGACAGGAAAAACAACATTTACAACACATTAACCAACATATATACAAGTTTAATCACACATGTACCTGGCAGGAATTCTCAGGCGAATGGATGGAATTTTTTGTACAAGAATTTATTTTTTAGGCATCCCTGTAGATGAAAGTGCTTAATTTTGTGTTTCCTAGCAACATAGAGAACACTCATTTGTTAATTACAGTGTTACAGCTGGGATATGTATATTGGGCCACTCTTGTAATGTGAACTTGGAGCCGTTAGCTGCTGATGCTGCTATTTGTAATAAGTCAATGATGTGTGCTATGTTTTATTAGCTAAATCTTGTTGTTTCCAGTTCGTTTAATGACAGTTTCCAATTTTGTCTTTATTGTTGAAACTTTGGATAATTAAAAATTACAGAAAAAAAGAACTTTGGTTTAAACAACTTTTTTACTGTCTATGGTACATGTATTGCTAGCAAATACCATGAAAGGGTAAAGCCACAATTGATAAGACCAGGCAATGATTTTCACTTACTTAAAGAAATAGTAGATTGTAAATAGCTTAGGCAAAATGTTTCATAAGCTTTTCTTATTATAAATACACAACTTATGTATGTAGAATGACAGGATCAGCACAAAATATTATGCTCCATCTGTCAGTTAATTGGTTTGAGCATTTTACATCATAATGAATTAAACTGGAGCTTTAGCCTTTAAATGCACTCAATTTTTTTTTATTTAAGTTGCACTTGGCAGTGCTCCAGCTAGGCCTAAATTGAAGGGCCCCCCTCCCTGCCCTTCAGAACCTCCGCCCTGCCCTTCCATTAGGCCCCCCCGCCCTTTAAATTTTTAATTTTTTTTATACATAATATGATAATTAATAAATCTCTCATTACATTGTATTTAATTTATTCCTCATTGTAGACATTATATTTGAATGGGTTCATAATAATGGGAATAATATATTCTATCAATTATTAATAACATATAAATTAACATGCAACAGGAAGCATTCCAGAAACTCCCACGCGCTCGAAAGTGCCCTTTTGACAAAATACTGCTCATCAAAAGTGCCCTTTTGACAATAAAGCCCCCCCTGCCCTTTTCAAATCCTAGCTGGAGCACTGCTTGGTCATTTGAAAGATAAAAATCAGCATGTTGTTAGACAATTCATTCCCCATGATCAACATTAGAATTATATTAATGTTACCGAAACGTATACATTTTCTTATTACAGCAAGCGTATATTTAAAAGGATAAAACCACTCTAATACTGGTTAAGAAATGCAAATATTTTACAACTTCCAGGATATTGTACTAGTGTTTGGAAAATATCTTGTGAACCATTATTGTGTCACTATCTGGTTGTAAGACAGCAGCAATGATAACAGTAATAGTAATCAGTGATAACAGTTACTGTTTTCTTGGAAGGACCACCTCGGATACTGATACACTTCTCATACTAAACCAGCCTGTGGAATGCAATTTTCACATCATGCCGATGCAAGATTTTATCAGTGAACACTGGGAAATATTAATACAATCGGATGTTACAGCTTCAATTTTGTAACTCAATTTAACTGACTAACTCCTTAGCTAGTGAAGAGCATGTCTTTTTTCTTACATTTGTCGGAACGTTTGAGATAAATGATATTTTCATGCCCAAAAGTTTTTTTCTGGTTAAAATGAAGTTAAGTAAAAATTATGTTATGGAGTTGTTTTAACAGATAATGGAGCGTTGATATGAAAAAACGGGGCTAAATGCATGTGTCTTCAAATAAGCGTCCTACCAGATTAGCCTGTGCAGTCTGCACAGGCTTATCAGAGACACTTTCCACCTAGACTGGATCTTTGTTTAGAAAAGGATTCCTTTAAATGAAAAATTGCATAAATGTAGAAAGTGTCTTCCCAAATAACAGCAAGAAACCTGTGCAAACATCTATTGGCCAAAGGCATGTTTTCCTTTGTGATAAATTGATAGTAATCAGATAGTATAATATGTACGGAGTATTATGTAATAGATCCTCAGATAATTAAGATGTTTGTGTTTAATGTGAAAACCATTAAAGCTTACTCTGCATGTTGCAATGTATTACGAAGTTGAATTATGGAGCATCCACGTCCATGGACACGTTTATTGCTTTTTATAAGAACTGATGCCAATTAAGGAGGCTATGAATTATGGTGTTAAATTATGAAATAATTTTGATACAGTCAGCATGGGCTTTCAGGGGTGGGCATATGGATTTGACTTGCCTTTCTGTTAGTTCTACCTTTCGTACATTTTTTGTTGTTGCATGTTACTCAACAAGTATTAAAGCTAGAATTATGTTTTTTTTCATAACCTAAGTTGTGGCCCTAAATGTTGCACCCTTGAGTTATAGCCTATACATGAAAATGGCATGCTCTCAGTCTGGTTGCAAAGCTGTAGTCATGTGTTGCTTGATGTATCATCATAACTGCTACACTCAGAAACATCCAGGTTTGCATTGAAAGTCATTGTCATTTGCCTGTTCTGCATTTATTAATATGTTTTTGTACTTGATATGTCGGTAGAGACTACAGTAAATGTAAAATGTACATGAGTGATCAATTCAGCCTCTTTCAAGTGTGACCTTGTTCGTGTGTTCAAGCATGGATGTTGCTATGTTAATTGTATATTTGAGCTGTTAGGAAAATAGTGTGGCCTTCATAAGCTTGTGACACTTAAACCACTCTTTTTAATGGATTCAATCAGGCGTATGCAATATTGTTGTTGCCTAAGGGTTGCCTGTATTTATCTACAACCTTGCATAACATTGAATGTGTTTGATGTTCAATGAATTGAATAAATGCAATGTTTTTCATAATTAGAATTAGGTTGAGATGGTATTCGATTTTTTTCAGTTTAAGGATTATCTTAATCCCATTTTGATTCAAAAGATGAAATAGATTTCAACATTCTGGTTCTAGATGTTTGGCTATTTTTTGGGAAAAATTTCAAGCACAGGTTCATTTGACTCCTTTTGAAAAGGTCTTGTAATCCCTTACTCATTTTGATATATATGACTACGTGGTTATGAGCTATACTTACAATTGTGTGTGGGTAGGTGCAGGCAGGTGTATGTGTGGGTTTATATGTGCACACACTAGTGCAAAATGTTTTGTATGTTATTGTTTTGTGTGCGTTCATGTGTGTTTCTGTGGGTTTGACAAATATCTCAGAACAACATTTTTGATACTGCACAGTACCCTGAAAGCTGAGGCGAAGGTTACATCATACCAATCATTTAAAGCAGTCAGATCTAAACGATTCAACATTTGAGCAACTAGGGTTGTATTCATACAATTTATATGAACTGAAACAGAGACCCTAACCAAAATCAATGAAAAACACTATTTTTACACATATCTTATTAAACGATTATTATTTGAACATTACACACATGTACACTGAACATACATGCCAAACGTCCCGATCTTGGCGGGACAGTCCTGCTTTTGGGCTCTTTGTCCCGGCGTCCCGATATGAGACAATTTGTCCCGACATTCGTTAAAAACGATGTAAGGTCTATAAGTTCCCAATAAAATTCGCTTTTCAAGCTCTTTCTGGCTAAAACTTACCATCGCTAATCCCTTTATTGCCCCCAATTTACATTACCCACTTCTACTACTCGAGTGCACCAGTGTTGTTTTTGACACCTTATCAGCGATTTATTGGCAACTTATTGATTTCATCAGCATTCACACCATGGTGTTTTTATGATAGGAGTCGCTAATTGCTATCCAAAGATGTATCGTACAGAAATAAACGCTGCCTGCGTTTGTATTTCATGGCCCAATCAAGTACAACAATAATATTATCCTGTGTATTATACAACCCAAAGTTATAAAACCTGTCAAAACACCGATTTTGTACATCAAACAAATTGAATGCTGTCTAATACAAATTGATGTTTCTCACAAATTACCTTTCGTTTTCGAGGGATTTACAGAAAATAGTTCGTACATATTGCATCAATCTAAATTTAGAGTTAATTTACGATTGGTTGAATAAGAATAGTGCTCGATGCGCTCACATCGTGTCACACGATTTACATAGGTTCAAGGGGATATCCCTGCACCAATTGGATGTCAAATCGAGGCAAACGGGGACACCCCACATTTCAGTTCATGGAGTGTGTTTACTTCTGGAAAATGGAGAACGTATGCGTTCATGAAATTCTGAACACACATTTATCATCAATATTGGACAGAAATTAAGAGTTTTTGTAAGTAATATACTGATAACTTACTAAAGAAAAGGTGAAAATTGCTTGATCGTTTTAGGTGTCTCGCTTTTTGGTCAAATGTCCCGACAATTTTTAAGGAAAGTCCCAATTTGGACCTGAAAAATTCTGGCATGTATGACACTGAAGTACAGAGAGATAAACTGTTCACCAAGACTGTACATTCTGCCAAATCAAGGATACGGTTTTATGCAGATCAATATCTTGATATCATTGCAAAGTAAAAAAAGGGTTTTGTCTTGTTGAATTTTTAGCTCACCTGATTGCTCAGGTGAGCTTTTGTGACCGGTCATTGTCCGTCGTCCGTCCGTCCACATTTGTTCGTAAACAATCTAGAGGCCACATTTATTGTCTGATCTTCATGAAACTTGGTCAGAAGATTTGTCCCAATGATATCTCGATCGAGTTCGAAACTGGGTCATGCTGGGTCAAACACTAGGTCACTAGGTCAAAAAAAAAGAAAAACCTTGTAAACACTGTAGAAGTCACATTTTATGCCCAATCTTCATGTAACTGTTTCAAAATGTTTGCCATAATGATATGTTGGTTGAGTTCAAAAGTGGTTTCGGTCCGTTGAAAAACATGGCCACCAGTGGGCGGGGCAGTATTCCTTATATGGCTATAGAGAAACATTGTAAACACTATAGAAGTCACAATTTTTGCCCAATCATCATGAAAGTTGGTCAAAACATTGGTTTTATTGATATCTCGGACGAGTTTGAAAATGGTCGGGATTGGTGAAAAAACATGGACTCCAGTGGGCGGGTCATTTTTCTCTATATGTATATAGTAAAAACATGTGAAAACTCTAGAAGTCACATTTTTGGCTCAATTTTCATAAAATTTGGTCAGAGCATTTGTTTTGTTGATACAGGAGTTAAGTTCGAAAATGGTTCCGGTCAGTTAAATAACATAGCTGCCAGGGGGAGGGGGGCAGATTTCTTTTAGTTATATAGTCAAAAAAGCTTGTGAACACTAGAAATCACATTATATGCCCAATCATCATGATACTTGGTGAAAAGATTGGTTTTATATATATCTCAGATGAGTTCGCAAATGGTCCCAATCGGAAAAAAACATGGCCGCCAGGGGGGTGGGTCAGAGAAAAACCTTGTGATCGAACACTTTATAGGTCACATGTTTTGCCTAATCATCGTGAAACTAGGTCAATACATTGGTTTTATTGATTTCTCTGACAACTTGGAAAATGGCTCAGATCGGTGAAACACAATTTTTAGCTCACCTGATTGCTCAGGTGGTGTGGTGGTCTAGTGGTCTGGTGGTGCAGTGGTCTAGTGGTAACACACTGGTCTACCATTCCAGAGGTCCCCGGTTCAATTCCCGGCCGGGGAACTGGAAATTTCAGAAATGCTTCAAGTGTTTCCCACCCCAACTAGAGATATACTGGTATGAAACCCAGGTAATTCTCGCGTGTTTCGGTGCTATACACTGAGCACGGAAAAGAACCAAGGGATCTATTCGCAAAGAGCTAGGGTATCGCACCCGGATTCCTTGTATCTCAATACTGTCTCTTCTGCTTGCTGTCTCTTCAGCAAAAACCAAAGGACCCCACTGGAAATAAGTGCTTGCACTTTCATGGGTTATCCTTGACTGCAAGGTCAAAGAAATACATACACACACACACAGGTGTTAGGATTGGTCTTTGTCCGCCGTCCGTAAACACTCTAGCATTCACATTTCTCAAGCATTCTTTATCAAAGTTGCTGAAAGATCTCTGTAAAATTTGATAATGAGCAAAATCAATTAATGCCATAATTATTGCCCTTAGATTGTTCAAATTTTCATTATATTATACAATATCCTTGTAAACACTCTAGAGGTCATTATTTTGTTTCAGATTTATGAATCTTGGTCATAATATTAATTTTTGTAAGCAAATTTTAATGTTTGGTAAGGGGGGTAAACTAAAAATATAAGTAACCAGGTCAAATCTTACAAAAACAAAAACATTCCATACGCCAGTGTTTTGGTTCAATAATGATGAAACTTGACCAGGATGTTTGTCTGGACAATATCTAGGTAAAGTTTGACATTTGGTAAAGATTGAATTAACCGACTCCTCTCAAGTGAGCAAACTAGGGCCATCTTGGCCCACTTGTTTTAATGTCATTGAGGGTAATTACTCCTTAAATGTAAGTCGTAATGTGGAAAACTGTGATTAACAATAAGAACTTAAATAAAGATGACACTAAATGGATGCAATATCATTGGCATGCAAGAATATTTAATTTATATTTTATAAAATATCGACAGATGCAATTGACATCCTAGTATGTGACACCAAATGAAATTAGTTTCAAAATTACGAAATTATTGACAAGAGTCTTGTAACAGGTGATAAATGAAATATGAGTAATGTGCATTAAATGAATATCTGTGAATTTAATTCATATTGCTGATAAAGCGTTTTACCATGTTTTATACAGCCTCCCAGCTAACACTCTGTATTCTTTATTGGTTTTCCACAGAGAGCTCTCTGCATTGATTGTGTCAATGTGCTTCATATGCTGGTACAGACTAATGTACATTTGTTGCGGCCCTATCAATACAGCTTATTTACATGTGCTCATGTTACTATTTTCATGTTGGTATTGTCAATAACTGGCATAAATATGTTGCAATATTATACTAGATGTGTCATATTATAGTCTTTTGTTTGAATATCATCATAATTGAGGCTATTTGTTGTTTGCATTTAATCTGTATTTTTGCCCATTTGCAATTTTTAGGCATGTATAAGGCTGTTTCATCACTGACTGGAAATAATGTAGACTTAATTAATTCATTAGCATTGTAAATTAGTATCATTTGCATTTGCTTTGCGAGAATTCTTCAGTCTACTTCATGTATAATGGAGTCAATCATCTAACAAATCGTCGCTGTCGTTCTCAAACCTCGTACCTACAAAATGCCAACTTTTCAGGAGAGAGAAAAAAAACATCATTTTTTTTATAACGATGTTTTAGAAAGTGAATTTCTGTAAAAATACCAAACAAATAAAGCTGCAAAATACGGTATAGGCCATAGACGCGTAAGTCATACTGATAAGTCATACTGATATTCAGAAATGGTAGCTACGATATTTTGTCACCACAGTTTTGTCATTTTTATGAGGTGAGACATTTCATCCTGATAAGAGACCTCGTAGCTGCAAATATAAAAACGTTTTTGTCAAATTTGACGTACCTATAGGTGAAATGACGTAGCAATAATCGCTACGACTTTTCGCCTGACAAAAAAGCCAACATTATCAAGCTACAACACTTTGTCATGTGGCTCTTTCAAGGGCTCTGATAGGCGTAGAGCTAGGAGATATAGCCCAAAACACGCGCCAGACTTCATATATTCTGAAAAGACGAAAAAAACATTTGAAAATTTTGGAGCTACGAGGTTTGAGAACGACAGCGACGAAACATTGCTCTTGCGGATTTTTTTATTTTATGGCTACATTTATTAAGTTTGTATTTTTCAGTCATTCATATCTGTGCAAACTTTTTATGTACTGAAAATATATATATTGGTACAGTATATCAAGCCTTATTTGCATTATTATATAAAATTCTCACAATGCAAGGTCACTTGCGCATGATGGAACACAAATATTGTAATGTAGATAAAATTTTCCATAAAATGAACTTCCTGCAGAGAATTGTTTAAATGAAAGCATTTTTTGTTTTTTACTGAAGAAGAATTTTGTAGGGTTTGAAATACTTTGGAAAGTGGTTTAATCTAGTTAACTATTCCAGTTTTATCAGCTACAAATAATATCTGTGCTTTTATACTAAGTCTTACATTGTATTTTACAGATACAATTCTTTATTATCTTAAGTTTTGGTACAAATGCTAGTTCTGTCAGTGTCTGCTTATTTTGATGGGAAAAAGTATTGTTTGTAATTAGGGAAGCTTTGTAATCTGTAAAAATGACAGAGCTCTGACTCTAGAAATTTATTTAAGAGTACTATTATAATTTCCTATTTGTGCTTTGTAGCTTGGCTATGGATGAATTGTGACGACTGCTAAATTGTTTTTGCTCATTTTCTTTTCATAACTGTTATTATGTCTACATGCCTGTATACTTGTATGAGCCTTCTTGCCAAAGTCTTGATGTGTTATGAATGAATCATTTGGCATGCTCTGCCCATTGGTGCTTCACAGTCTGCAATGAGAGGATATTTGCACAACTGATGAATATTAACCCTGCTTGATAGCCAAATTGATGTCTAGTGTGTGGCATATATGTTGCCATGAAGACAATCTTGCAGTGAAAAATGAATCTTCAGCACAAATGTTTTATGGCTTGGGTTGCGCAATCTGATTGGAGGTCCACCATGGGATGGTTATATTTTTGCGGGTCTCTGGGAATACCGGGCTTTATGCATGTGTGAAGTGTCATCCCAGAATAAACTGTGCAAGTCTGCACTTAATGCACATGCTTTTAGCCCCATTTTCTCAGAATGAGGCTGATTTAGGTGAATAACCACTGCTTTAAACAAAGAGTAATTTGAATAGAGATAGTTGCAAAAATACTTTTATTTTAATTATGTGTTATTTATTTAGATTGCTTTTTTGGTAAAAAAGATAATAAGGTGATTAAAGGTAAATAAGAGTCCCACTATGGGAAAATGGGGCTTAATGCTTGTTTCTTAAGGGTCATCCCAGATTAGCAGACTGTGTAGTCTACACAGGCTTAAATCTTGGACAACACTTTTTGCCTTAACTGGAGTTTTTGCTAAAAAGGGACCTCCTTCAAATGAAAATTCCATAAAGAAGAAAGTGTTATCCCTGATTAGCCTGTGCAAATAGCACAGGTTAATTTGGGATGACAATTTACTCACTTCACAGCATTAAGTCCAGTTTTTCCTTAGCAACGTTCATATAGCGGAACATATTGCGGCTGTTAAGCAGAATAATAGAAAATATGCCTGAAAAGTTGTAATTCTGAAGTCAGGTCAAGTTCATCTACATTATAATCAACTATTTTTTGGAAGAGGGTATGCGACTATGCGCATGTTAAAGCCGATAAGAACTGCTAGTTGTGTGAAGTGAATTTTTATTGCCATAGCAATATGTTAGTTTCATTACGGAAGCTATTTTTATGCCCCCGGATCGAAAGATCGGGTGTATATTATTTTGGCCTATCTGTCTGTCTGTCATGATGTCAGTCATTTTATGTGTGTGTCACAAAACTTTAACCTTGGTTAAACTTTTATAACTTTTGCAATATTGAAAATAGCAACTTCATATTTTGCATGCATGTGTATCTCATGGAGCTGCACATTTTGAGTGGCTAAAGGTCAAGGTCATCCTTCAAGGTCAAAGGTCAAATTTATGACTTCAAAGCGGCACAATAGGGGGTATTGTGTTTCTGACAAACACATCTCTTGTTTTGTAAACATAAAAACTACCCTGTTCTACAGGTACTTCAGTTTAAACATTTTGGCAATATTGCACAAGCATTGGTCACCCTTTCCAGATCAATGCTCACCCTATTCTGTTGATGCTCACTAATTGCTGTTGATGATGCTTACCCATTGTTGTTGTTGTTTACAGGAGATCTGCAGTGCCCCTCAGTATGTGACCGGTGGTGCCAGCAGGTTTGATGTCCAGCAGGGAGAACTCGGTAACGGAGATTTTAATTGAAATTAAAGATAATCATAGATTGCAGTGGCACTGGGAAAACAGAGCTCTATGCATGTATGTTAAAGGGATCTTTTCACGCTTTGGTAAATTGACAAAATTGAAAAAAGTTGTTTCAGATTCGCAAACTTTCGTTTTAGTTATGATATTTGTGAGGAAACAGTAATACTGAACATTTACCATTGTCTAATATAGCCATTATATGCATCTTTTGACGATTTTAAAACCTAAAAATTATAAAGCGTTGCAACGCGAAGCGATTGAATAATTTGGAGAGTTCTGTTTTGTCGTTAAATTTTGTGAAACTACGAAGATTGCTTATATAAGGTATAAAATACTTCAAGTACATGTACTCGGCGGAATAGCTCAGTAGGCTAAAGCGTTTTTACTTCAGGACTCTGGCAGGACTCCAGGGGTCACTGGTTCGAAACCTGGTCCGGGCAATGTTCTTTTCCTTTTTTAAATTTTATTCTTGATTTTTTACTGGAGCTTTTACGATCCAATGTTTACATTTATCGATATAAAGCATTTAATGAATAAGTTAAAAAATGCCAAAATCTGTGAAAAGGCCCCTTTAAGTGTCTTCCCAGATTAGCCTGTGCAGTCCTCACAACATTGGCCGCCTATAAAGTGGATTTTTGCTAAGAAAAATAAGAAAATATCATCTGATCGATGTTAACTGGGTCAAGCGAATTGTGTATCGCGAAAGGAAATTCATTTCTGCATTGAATAAAACCGGGTTCATGGAAATCGCTGCAAAATGGCTGTTATAAAAGTCATGAATCCCGTTTTCGGGTGATTTCGAGTTGGATACCTTGTTATTTATATATTTGATAGTGACATTTTTTTTTTTAGAAAAGTTGATTTTTCGTTATAATATGATCATGTAACATTCAAAATGATGTTTTCACTAATTAATATCATTGCCACACGCTAACCACCTGTGCATGGGGTGTCCCTTTGCAAACTGGGAAGGCTAGGCTGGTATGACACTTTACACACAAGCATTAAGCTCAGTTTTCCCAGAGCGCAGCAACTTATGAAAGTAGTGAGCCTCAACTAGTCTTGAAAGGGATGACTTCTTTATCTAGTCCAATAACATTGTTTCTTTTGTGTTGCCCGCTGGGACTTTCACCTCTTTAAGTTAACACTGATAATCTCTCAAAGAATGCCCACACCCTTTTTTATGCAGCTTATTCACATAACCTAAACATTGAAAGATGTGGTTAAAATAGGAAGGCATAGGTATTTATTGGGCAGGTATTTGGTTAACAGAGACATGACAATGTATGAAAGAGCACATGACGATTGGCCAGCCATCAGATTTTGCTATGGTTAAATTTGCCCTGGGCTGGTACATGTATGATTAGAATAATGCAGCACGTACAGTTTTGTGAACCCGTGTTAATTTCATATTCGTACATAATTACAATTAATCTTTCTTTGTAAAAGAACAACATTATTATTTGGAAAATGAAGAACTAGGAGGTTTTTGAATGAATAATTTGCATAATTATATTAAACTGTGTTAAAATATTTGGAACGGAGTAGACTGATGATAAATTTAATTTTCTATTTAAAAATCTTGTTTGCATTACTCAGTATGAAAGCAATCTCATTTGATTGCAATTGCTTTGTATAGAATCAATGAATGTTACCATGACAGTTAATTAGTTGCCAATGTAAGCAATACCATCACTTAAATCATATACTTTAATATGACTGACACTTTAGTTCTTAATGTTCAATAACAACCATCACATGAAGGATAATTATACATTGTACCTATGTGCACCAAATTTCAGTGTTATATACATGACCACTTGTCAATCCAGCAGTAAAAATATGTGGTCTCAGAGGTCACATGTGTGAAGAATGATTCAAATATGATAGATGAATTACTCTTTAAGGGAGATGTTTAGTGTATTAATAGGTTAACAGGTGTATGCTATCACAGCAGTGTAAGTGTTATTGCCTCTGGTTGTATTCAAATGTGACATGTGACATGCATGACTGATTGGAAATTCAATATTTACTTAAACTTCTCTATACTTAAAAAGTTTACATTACTAAAACGTAATGCTCTGTATGATATGGTATGCAACATTGAGATGATTGAATATAGTGGTATTGGGAATGTTCAAGGCAGACACATTTGTATGTGTTCATTTAGATAACAGTGCACAACAAATCCCACTGCTTCAACAGGGATCAAACATACCTTTCAGTTTCAAGGCACCATTGAGCTAGCTTTTATTCACTCATGTTCAGTTTATAGAGCTGGATGGGATATGAACTTACAGTGATTTTTTTACAATTTAATATATGTGAGTCCTGGGACTCGCTGGACTAAAAATGTGTGAGTCCCAAACTGAAAGTGTGAGTCCCAAGTATTATTGACTGTCCATTGATGAATTTAGCAACAAAACACGCACACACACATAACAAATGAGAAGCAGTAACCTGGTTTTAAATGGTCTATTAGCTAAGGAAGAGCATAGCACATACATGTAATGTTGGAAATTACAAATATGCTGACTATCACGCACAAAGCATTTAAAACATACACTTAGACCTGAATAGATGCAAATATGATAATAAGCAATACGATATTCACAGATAATGAATATGAAAAGATATAAACGTAAAAGCAAATAGTTGCCAACTAATAACTGCATACAAACCACAAGTTTTATGCACAAGTATTTTCACATTATGTGCATGGGCTCTCATGTTAATACACTCGTTTGATGTAATTAACACGTTGCAAAGAAAATCCAAGAATAACACAATGATCTAATATTAAGTAAACACAGTTGTCACTAATAACATCCAGTAATTAAAGAATAGTGTTCACAAACCAGTGAAAATACACCACAAACATAATATTAAAATACTGCTGGTTGTTGTTTTATTTTTTAATTTAATTTCTTTAATTGAAAGTCAGCCTTTGTTTTCGCTTTGGACCCATTTTTGCAGACGAATTTCGCTATGTCACTTGCAATATAATTTTTTACTACTACACCGCTTACCCCTAGACAGTTTACTAACGTCGAATTTCATTGGTTCTAAGCAACTGATTATCCGATTATTACGAGCGGTGCAATTTTACGGAGCACCGTGTTTACCTACATTTTACCCCGTACGGAAAGTGCAATAATAACAAATACGATTTCGGACGGACTCGTTACTTGAAAAAAGCATGCGTCCTTTGAATGCACATATTCTTAAACTTTGCGTCTACGGCAATTGTTTTTCATCTAGGACGCAGGACGCAGAGGTAAAAAAATCACTGAACTTAATGTTAAGATAACAAAAAATTTGAGAGATTTGGCCCTGAATTTGAACGAAAATAAACACTGGCAAGTAAAGACTTATTGTAACTTACTCATGAACCCTTCTGCAACCCTGTCAGTCATGAGATTGCATTATATCAGGCATGCTCAGGGAAAAACTAGGCTTAATGCATGTGCGCCAAGGGTCATCAGAGATCAACCTGTGCCGACTGCACAGGCTAATCTGGGCAACACTATACACATGAATTAAGCCCATTTTTAGCTCGGCTGTTTTCGGAGAAAACCTGAGGTATTGTCATAGCCAGCTCGTCGTCCGCTGGCCGACGTCCGCCATAGGCGTCATGCTAAATTGTTCCAAGTTGTGTTCAATTATTTTAGCTAATGTTAGCAGAACCCATTTTTTCTTTCCCAGAAGTCCCAAAGTCTATGCTGCAGACCAGATAATATAAATTGATGATGAACAGATCACTTGTGAAAAAAGCACAGCATTATAAAGTGTTTTTTCCTCTCAGTTTTTTTTTTATGTATTGTTTCACTGCTAGACTAATAAGAGTTCCATGTACCAATATGTTCCATGGCTTTTATTTCCATAACTAATTACTGACTTATTCTGTTTAGTTTTTCTTTCACTATCACATTCCACTCTTTGTAATTTACTGAGGATTACAAGAGCTTACTGCTCTATAACTTGGCTAAAATCAAAGTACTGACAGTACCGGTGTGAGAATTCTTTTGAGAGGATGGATATAAAAGCATCAAGTTAAGTTTATCTACATCACCACAATCACCACAATTGTGTATGTTGGTACGAAAAAAAAATTTGGTACAAAAATTTTGCGAAAAAAATTTGGGTACGAAAAAATATTTGGGGACAAAAAAATTGGGACCGAAAAATGTTTGGGTACAAACAAAAAATTGGGGATGAAACAAAAATTGGGTACGAAAAATTTTAGGTACGGAAAAAAAATTGGGGGAACGGGAAATTGACCCACACTCGCACATTTTCGGCCCTTTCCGTCAAACATCAGATAAGTTCCTCGAAGGCAATAGTATGAATACACATTTCGGAAGCAGTAATGCGGTCCTACCTACGCGCGTCAAATTGTAAGCGAAATATGTACACAAGTCTGTCAGGAATGATTGAATTAACGAAGAAAATCGTGTATTGATGTAAGTTTTTTTGAAGAAATGTGCAGAAAATATATTAAACAAGAGCTGTGTTTGTGAAACACAATGCCCACTGCTGCGCAGCTTTGAAGCCATATATTTTACCTTTGACCTTGAAGGATGACCTTGACCTTTCACCACTCAAAATGTGCAGCTCCATGACATACACATGCATGCCGAATATGGAGTTGCTATCTTCAATATTGCAAAATTTGACCTTTGACCTTGACCTTGAAGGATGACTTTGACCTTTCACCAATCGATATGTGCAGCTCTATGAGATACGCATGCACGCCAATATTGAAAAAGTTATGGCCAATGTTAAAGTTTTTGGACAGACAGACAGACGCTTTATATTTGACATTTGACCTTGAAGGATGACCTTCACCTTCACCTTTCACAACTGAAAATGTGCAGCTCCATGAGATGTACATGTATGCCAAATATCAAGTTGCTATGTTCAATATTAAAAAAGTTATGGCCATTAAAGTTTTCGGACGGACGGACAGACTGACACACTGACTGACTGACAGTTCAACTGATATCGGTCACCCTACCGGGGGCATAAAAAGCAATGGCGATATTTTTCTCAGCCACATTATTGTTAATAGTTTGATATCACAAAATGAAAGTGAAAGTAGAACTGTCAAAAATGACAACCTGTCAACGTGTTGTTTTAGCTGGCACGAGAGGGCGATTACACTCAATGTGTTCACATTTTGACCATAGGCTTTGTCAATGAACTTTATAGTATGGGTAGCTTTGATATTATTTATTGCTATCATGTAACTGCATGATTGTGTATATGTTTACAATACACAAAGCATAAATAATGATATAAATATACTGATTGAGCTTAAAATAATCTGAGAACTATAGACAGGTCAATTAAGGACTTAAAATACAATTTTGTGTCCTGATTTCATGAAGAAATGACCATGCATGTCCTAGATTTCAAATTCAAGGCCCTGGTGTGACACATTGGTAGCATTACCGTTAAACTGTTACCAGGCTTATGAAATTAGTTTTTATTGAACTATCTAAGGAAATCTAAATCAGGCACTGATTTTTCTTGTTTTAATACAGTCATTGATCAGTTGTGGCCTCTGGGTAATGACCAATTTTTGCTTACTTGTCACACCCTTAAAACTTTCCACACGTCTATAATAGCAAATCTGGATTTAGGTGATCTTCAATGGTACATTTAAACTTTAGCTCTGTTACAAGAGTGCTGGTATTGAAGTCCAGTCACATATTTAAATCTAGGCCATGGCAAAATCAAAGTGTCAAAGACAAATGAAAGATGCGTTCATTAATTATTGTCCAGTTGTTTACTACTGCTGTAAGTTTTTATATAATATGACTGATGAACATCATGTGAGAGAAAATTCACATTATCATTGAATATCAGGTATAGCAGCCTTTTTAAGATAACAAAGTATGCTAGTTTTCAATGTCGCTTCTGGGGATCAAACCCGTAGGGCTTTTAGGAAGATTCTGAAATTTGCGATCCCTCGAGAGCAACCAAACCAAAAATTAAGTCAAATATTGCCGACTCGGTTTTTTGAGTCGGTTCATGAGGGATAATGGAGCTCGATTGGACATTGTCGGCTCTGGTACTACTTACATGTACCCCGGGTACTCTTAAGTATACTCACATGTACCCTGGGTACTCTAAGTATACTTACATGTACCCCAGGTACGGTAAATAAACGTAATTGTACTCAATCCATATTAGACTGTACCCGAGTTGTATTCGCGCCCAAAATCCGATGTCGTAAAACGCGCAACCGATTATCTTAAACACACTTCTCTTCAAAAAATACTGCATCAACATGCTTTTTGAGTATGTGTTCTGATAATATAGAGACCATTCTACAGAAAATTGACATAAATGTGCAGGGCTTAACACTAAGGCACGTCCGAACGACATTCACTGCCCGTACCTTGGTCCGGGCTAGCCAATGTCCCAGGAACATGCCCAACCAGTCGTGTGTATTTTGGGCGGGATTATATGTTCTATATCAATAAACTGCGTTTTAAATAAGCTTTTCAAAGATGCAAAAATCTTAATACAGTACGATCAGATGACAATTTAATCCCAGAGTGAGTTCGGAGACAACAAACGGATCGTATCTCGAAATAGATTCAGAACCCCCTGATTGCAATCAAAAAGAGGCTGACAAGTCAGAAAATGCCCCGCGGTTTTCCTGGTAAAACACGTCAGTACCTATTTTTAAACGGAATGCCGCTAGACACGGTTTTTGATTGGTTTCCTTGAAGTGACGTGTTTTCTCAATGAAAATACGTTTGAAACTAAAAGCCGGGATCGCCCAGGATCGTCCGTAATGATGAAGGTATAAAACTCGGCATTAACACAAAGTAACTATAAAATTAATAGTTATTTATCAATTTTAAATAATTTTAATTTGTTGTCATTATGGAAAAGTTATTCCATCCTTTAGACGATTAATAAATCCATTTAGAGGAAGATAGAGACTTTATTTAGATTAGAAGTGTTTTGACAATATTTTTTACGCAATTCAATTAGCAAAACTAATATTAATGGTCCATCCTGGCTTTTAGTAGAGAGTTAACCCTGTACAATTGTTACAACTATACAACTACCGTAACACGTTATTTTGCTAAGATTCACTTACCATTTCTTGTAAGACGGTAACCCGGCAATCTATGTAAAAAAGGTTTTAACGTTCATGTCGTTGTTTAAGTTTGGCTTTACGGGTGGGGATGGGGGTTCCTCGGTTACGAAAAGAAAAGGGAAGGAGGAAAGTAAGAGAAAGTATGAGGAAATAAAAAAACAAGAAAATTTCTCCAGAAATGGCGTGAAGATTACAAATAGATGTCTTAAATAGATGAATATTGAATGAACAATCGAGCGATACTGGAAGGTGCAACATCTCTCACGCCCCCTAGCATCGCCTTTAATAAGCAGTATTCAATTCTCAACAGGAAAGTGCTGGAGTCATTGATCCCGAGGGACAAGAAAAACAATTGATTAATGTTCGAAATAAATAATTTGATTAATGACAATTCTATTATTTGAGCCAGGTCACAGGAAAAGCGCAGTCAAATCAGTATCCAATTAAATTATTTGTTATTGTCAGAAAAACGCTTTTAAGCAAACAGCTTTCAAGCGACTGCAGGCTGATCTAGATCCAAACTGGCCACAATCACCTTAATGTCTCTTTTACTGTGACACAGTTCATTTAACTTTAAAATGATAAAAAGTACTAACACTAAGAAAGAGTATACAAACCAGTAAAAAGTTTGAAATCAATGTTGAATTTCAGGACAGCTTGGTGATCTGCAAATCCCCGATGAAATGTTGATATCGGGTATCATAGTCATTCAATAAGTCGCAAAATGATCGAATACAATTTATAAAGCACAATGTGACTTATATTGATAACTAAAAATACCAGTAATGCAGTATGCCAGTTTTGCCGTGTCAAGCTGTTACGATCTAGAAAGTCCTTCATTCACATCGAGTATATGTCCTTCGAATTCCAACTATTGTTGTCATAAGCGGAGAATTTAGTGAATAAATAATTCATATATCCTAAATGACAGCTTCCAAATAGCGAAACAAGCCAATTTATGCAGTAAGAAAGTTTTGAATCGAGACTCTCATGGTGGCGGCCATTGTTGAATGTTGAAACACGAACGACAACTCTGCTAGGAGAATGTTATCAATGACGAGCAATCTCCTATGCAGTGGCGAATGCAAAAGGGAAGTAACTGACAAAATCAAGTTATCTCAATCGGACTGGCTCGGTCTTTTACATAGGTCGCCATTGTGAAAAAAAAAATTCTACGGTTATGATACCTTGGACGATGCTGTTCGCATCGTCAAAAAGTGATTGTAACCTGTCCCTGATGCCATGGATTTGTTGGAATATAGTACAGGGGCATTCACTACCTAAATATATGAACCACATTCATGGGGAAAATAGGCTTTATTCATGTGGGTTCAGTGTCATCCAATATTAGCCTGAGCAGTCCACACAGGCTAATCAGGGATCACAATCCCACTTAGACTGGATTTTCATTAAGGAGATTCTACTTATATGCAAATTCCGTAAAAGCGGGAAGTGTCGTTAAAATTTATTCTATAACCACCAGACCCAAGAATCAAGACTACCCCTGAATGTCTGTTTCATGATGCAAATGTACAATCAAATTAACTCTCTGGGAACCGAGTTTTGAAGGCCTGTGCAAACAGTTTGGATCCTGATGAGACGCCACAAAACGTGGCGTCTCATCAGGATCCAAACTGTTTGCTATTCTGATAGTATTCTTTGAAAAAAATCGAAGAAAATGCTAATTTTAGAAATTTAGCTGACAACATTTTAGCAGACGGCAAATTTCCCAGCATGCAAAGGGTTGAATCATCATTACACATATAACATGTATATCAGTATGTTTGAAGATAATTAAACAGTATTGAGATTCTAAATATAGATATGAGCCTTGCTCTGGCAAAATGTGGCCTAATGCATATGCGTTAACCCTTTGCATGCTGGGAAATTTGTCGTCTGATAAAATTTCATCTGCTGAATTTCTAAAATTAGCATTTTCTTCGATTTTTTTCAAAAATATTATCAGAATAGCAAACAGTTTGGATCCTGATGAAACGCCACGTTCTGTGGCGTCTCATCTGGATCCAAACTGTTTGCAAAGGCCTTCAAAATTCGGTATCCGCATTGAAAGGGTTAAGTGTCGTCTTAGATTAGCCTGTGCAGTCTAATGAGCACAGATCAGCACAGGCTTATCAGTGACGACACTTTCCTCTTACACTGGAATGTGTAGAAGAGACTAACTTTAAATTAAAAATTTAAAACAATCAGAAAGTTTCTTTCCTGATTAGCATGTTCAGACTGGACAGGCTTATTTTGGACGACATTTGGCTGTAGTGCATTAAGCCCCATTTTTCTGTAGCAATACTCATATTGATATTTCTTAATTTCATATTTTATTTATGACATTGCTTTTTCCAGTCCACTGGACTGTCAAAGCCTGACAAACATTAGCATGAAACAGCAGTTAATTTCTCTAAAGGGTTCTACGTAAAACTATTGTATCTGATATGGAAATATTTCAGCAGGTAAAATAGTTTGGCATATTCTATCTTTAAACAACAAAAAAGTTATGACTCAAATGTATAATGCATGATATAAATGCAATGCACATATCCTTAATGCTACCACTGGTAATAAATATTTTAGATAAAATCTATGTGGAAATGTATTTTAAATTGGCATGCATTCTGGGTAAACTGGGCTTAATGCATAGTCACAAAGTGTGGGTGATGGCTCTTTCTGCATTCATGGAATTGTTGTAAACAAAAATTAGCCTAATAAAGTATGTGGAAAATGAAAATGTCATCCTTGATAAGCATGAGCAGACTGCACAGGCTAATATGGAACTTTAGGCTTGTGCATTAAGACCAGTTTTCCCAGAACAAGGCTCAAATATACTCTATGTAGAT
Source organism: Dreissena polymorpha (assembly GCF_020536995.1). NCBI lineage: Eukaryota > Metazoa > Mollusca > Bivalvia > Myida > Dreissenidae > Dreissena > Dreissena polymorpha. The sequence goes on from NC_068357.1 coordinate 120,453,955, forward strand.
TGAATTTTTCACAAGACTTAACTCTTTCAGTGCGGGAACCGAATTTTGAAGGCCTTTGCAAACAGTTTGGATCCAGATGAGACACCACAGAACGTGGCATCTCATCAGGATCCAAACTCTTTGCTATTCTGATAATATTCTTTGAAAAAAATCAAACAAAATGCTAATTTTAGAAATTCAGCAGACGACATTTTAGCAGACGACAAATTTCCCAGCATGCAAAGGGGTAAGTATGTTGCTAAGTGAAAGTCTTTAATTGCATAGGAATGTTGACATTGCTTAATTCGCTGTCAAGTTTTAAATGAGAGTCTGTAATCAAATTTACATAAACTGTTCAAACTCTGCATAATTGATGCAATGTGATGACAGCGAACCCAAGTTTTGAAATGAAAGGAGCTTCACGGTGCGCACAGGCTAGTCAGGGATAAAACTTTGGGAATTTATTGTAAATTTCGTTAAAAATATGTCGCTTCTTAGCCAAAATTTAGTTAAAGCTGAGAGTGTTGTCCCTGATTAGCCGGTGCAAACTGCTTAGGCTAATCTGGAATTACAGTTAACGCACATGCATTAAACCCTCTTTTCCCACAGCAAGGCACAGTTGAGGATTTTTGTGTTTCTTAAAGCCCTCTTGTGGAAATGATGTTACAGTAATTGAGCACCTTAAAACACTTAACAAGATTTTTATGCCCCCCGGATCGAATGATCAGGGGTATATTGTTTTTGGCCCGTCTGTCTGTCATTGTATGTGTCTGTCTGTCTGTCTGTCACAAACTTTAACCTTGGTTAAACTTTAGCAATAACTTTTGTAATATTGAAGATAGCAACTTGATATTTGGCATGCATGTGTATCTCATGAAGCTGCACATTTTGAGTGGTGAAAGGTCAAGGTCATCATTTAAGGTCAAAAGTAAAAAAAACAACAGCACAGTAGGGGGCATTGTGTTTTTGACAAACACATCTCTTGTTTTTATCAGTTTGTATATGGATAATTGTTCCATGTTTATAACATTTTCATTCCTGATTGTAGGTTTAAAGTCCCTTCCACTAAGTAATTGTAGTATATCAGAGATATTGAAATGGTATTGCCCAATGGTATATCGTGCAGACTGACCTTGGGATTGCATTAAAGACAAGTTGGATCAAGGTCACCAGCACCAAAATAAAAAAACAGTTCCTGTGCAATAACTTGAGATTTGGTGAAGATATTATGCTCACAATTGTTTGTTTTCACCTTATATGAAGACCTAGAATAGGTTTGCATATAAGGACTTAAATTAACTTAAAGAAACTTGTTTGTGAAATGTTCTGCTATGTTCATTGGGGGTACTCTGTTTTTCCCCACTGCACAAGACCATGACACAAATTTAAAAATCTTTCAGTAAAACACACATTGCTGAAAAAAGGAACTATATTTCCAAACTTGTCCCAACTTCCTGTGAATCTAGTAAGTTAATGAAGTAGGAATGCTGGGAAGCACTCCCATCATAACCCAATGCAGCCTCAAGGGAGTAAGGACTTCATAAACTTTGCAATACACAAGCACAGCATTTCTGCTTCAAGGCTGTTATTGTTCATGATGAACTCCAAGCCCCCCCCCCCTTACCTGGCAGGCCACACTGGCTTGATGTAGCCAGCAATTGTTTACCTGGAAATCATGAGCTGTGTGTATTCACAGTGGCTGTGCTATCACAAGTGAAAGTTATAATTATCATCATTGGGTTAACCTAGCTTTGCTCTTATAAAATTGGGCTTAATGCACTAATACATAAATTTATTTCAGATTAGCATGTACAACCTGCACAGGCTAATCTGGGATGACACTTTACATCTACATTAAGCTTTGTTTTCCTCAGCGTACATTTCACCCTACAGTTAACACTGACTGTCTGTGCTGACTTTTACAATATGTTTTGGCTGCAGTGAAAGCACAATCACCTTAGTTACATAACTTTCATCAAGATAGGCGTGGGGTTTCATTGTGTCAGACGAGGTTTCATTGTGTCAGACGGTTGCAATTTGTTTGGGTTGCAATTTGTTTCCTATTATCCTGAATCATCAAGTTCTTTTATCTTGCAGAATTTCACGATTATCTATATTAAATCAGCATTTGATATCTGGTTTTTGTTTTGTATTTCAAATAATAGATGTTCAGCATGATACAAAACAAGTAATGAATGAAGCATACAATTGTTAAATTAAAAGTGTTTGGAGATCAACTTCCGTTGAATTGTGTTGCATATTCCTATTTTTTATTTGTTTTCCTGAAGTTCTTAATCTCATAAGACTTTATTTCCTGAAAGTTTCAATGATGGACACAATTGGCTGTGTAATTTAGATTATTTTGATTTTAAATTGCCCTTGCTTCAGCTTAAAGCTGGTGTCAAATTGTGCTACCTCTTCAGGATAAGCGCTTAGCCCCGACTTTGGAAAAAAATATCTTTATTTTTGTAAACTTGCAAGGCAAGAGAGCAGAATTTGGGAATAATTTTTCTGAGGGATGAAACCTTGTAACTGACCTAGCTTGAGACAGAAAAACACACTGGCTTGACATGCTTGACCTGTTTTCAGGTGACTGCTAGTTGAATTGCTTTCTCTTTATTCATGTGAATACTGATTGACTTGGTTTGACTGGTTTCAAGTGACTGCTGGTTGACCTGTTGGTTCAGGTTTCAGGTGACTGCTGGTTGACCTGTTTGTTATTTTAGGTTTTAAGAGACTGCTGGTTGACCTGTTTGTTAAGGTTTCAAGTGACTGCTGGTTGACCTGTTTGTTAAGGTTTCAAGTGACTGCTGGTTGACCTGTTTGTTAAGGTTTCAAGTGACTGTTGGTTGACCTGTTTGTTAAGGTTTCAAGTGACTGCTGGTTGACCTGTTTGTTAAGGTTTCAAGTTACTGCTGGTTGACCTGTTTGTTAAGGTTTCAAGTGACAGCTGGTTGACCTGTATGTAAAGGTTTCAAGTGACTGCTGGTTGACCTGTTTTTTATGCCCCCCTTCGAAGAAGAGGGGGTATATTGCTTTGCTCATGTCGGTCTGTCGGTCGGTCTGTCCGTCCACCAGGTGGTTGTCAGACAATAACTCAAGAACGCTTGGGCCTAGGATCATGAAACTTCATAGGTACATTGATCATGACTCGCAGATGACCCCTATTGATTTTGAGGTCACTAGGTCAAAGGTCAAGGTCACGGTGACCCGAAATAGTAAAATGGTTTTTGAATGATAACTCAAGAACGCATACGCCTAGGATCATGAAACTTCATGGGTAGATGGATTATGACTCGCAGATGACCCCTATTGATTTTGAGGTCACTAGGTCAAAGGTCAAGGTTACGGTGACCCGAAATAGTAAAAAAAATTCCGGATGATAACTCAAGAATGCACACGCCTAGGATCATGAAACTTCATGGGTAGATTGATCATGACTCGCAGATGACCCCTATTGATTTTGAGGTCACTAGGTCAAAGGTCGAGGTCACGGTGACCCGAAATAGTAAAATGGTTTTCGGATGATAACTCAAGAACGCATATGCCTAGGATCATGAAACTTCATAGGTACATTGATCGTGACTCGCAGATGACCCCTATTGATTTTCAGGTCACTAGGTCAAAGGTCAAGGTCACAGTGACAAAAAACGTATTCACACAATGGCTGCCACTACAATGGACAGCACATATGGGGGGCATGCATGTTTTACAAACAGCCCTTGTTAAGGTTTCAAGTGACTGCTGGTTGACCTGTTTGTTAAGGTTTCAAGTGACTGCTTGACTTGATTCCTCAGATTTCAGGAGGCAGCTGGTTAACTTGGTTTATCTGGTTTCAGGTGACTGCAGATTGACTTTGGTGCCCTTATTTCAGGTGATATCTTGTTGACTAGATTAATCTGGTTTCAAGTGAAATCTGGTTGACCTGATTTATCAGATTTCAGGTTGTAGCTGGTTGTCTTTGTTGATATGGTTGTAGGTGACTTGAGAATGAGTTTGCTGCCCTGATTTCAGGTGACTGCTGGTTGCTGGCTGCAGTTGCCTCCCTTACCTGCAACACCCATCTCCTGAACCGTGTCATCGTACCGGAGCAGAACTTTGAAACCAACTACTATGGCATCTTCCGCTTCCGATTCTGGCATCAGGTAATGTTCCTCCTTTTGGCTGATTTTCTCCTTTTGAGTGTTGAGATTTCCTCCTCTTAAGTGTCAAGATTTACTCTCATTAAGTGTTATTATTTCTTTATTTTAAACCTTAATTTCTCATCCTTTTATGTGTTAAGATTTCCTCTTTAAGTTTTAAGGTTTCTTCTTTTTAAGTGTTAAGATTTTCTCATATTAAGTGTCAAGATGTCTTCCTTTTAAGTGCCAATATTTCCATCTTTTAAGTGTCAATATTTCATCAGGGCTCAAAATTAACAGTTTTCCTATTGCCCCTGGCAAGTAAAAGTTGGGTCAGGCAAGTTATTTTATAATCAAGTTGTCCGCCCAGACAAGTGCAAAAAAGAACATAGAGCATTTAATTTAGACTTTAATTAGACTTTAATTGCTGTAATCATTTTGTTATATTGTCAAAAATAAAAAAAGGTTTTGTGGTTTAACATTATAATCTTTATTTAAAAAAAATAGGTTTACAGTTAATATGATATTTCATGTTTGGGCAAGTGGCTTAATGTTCAGGGCAAGTGCATTTTCTAAATACATGGCCCGGCAGGGCAAGTTGGTTTTTAGGTTAATGTTGAGCCCTGTTTCATCCTTTTAAGTATAGACATTTCCACCTATAAAGTGTGAAGCTTTCCTCCTTTTGAGGACTCTTATGTGTTGTGTTACAGGGAGAGTGGATTGAGGTGGTGGTAGATGACAGACTGCCTACTTACTATGACAAGCTTGTCTTCATGCACTCGACAGACAAGAATGAGTTCTGGAGTGCCCTTCTGGAGAAAGCCTATGCCAAGTATGCTAGCTCTTAGATGTAAGCCTATGCCAAGTATGCTAGCTCTTAGATGTTAGCCTATGCCAAGTATGTGAGCTCTTAGATGTTAGCCTATGCCAAGTATGTGAGCTCTTAGATGTTAGCCTATGCCAAGTATGTGAGCTCTTAGATATTAGCCTATGCCAAGTATGCTTTAGCCTATGCCAAGTATGCTAGCTCTTAGCTGTTAGCCTATGTCAAGTATGTGAGCTCTTAGATGTTAGCATATGCCAAGTATGCTAGCTCTTAGATGTTAGCCTATGCCAAGTATGTGAGCTCTTAGATGTTAGCCTATGCCAAGTATGCTTTAGCCTATGCCAAGTATGCTAGCTCTTAGATGTTAGCCTATGCCAAGTATGTGAGCTCTTAGATGTTAGCCTATGCCAAGTATGCTAGCTCTTAGATGTAAGCCTATGCCAAGTATGCTAGCTATTAGATGTTAGCCTATGCCAAGTATGTGAGCTCTTAGATGTTAGCCTATGCCAAGTATGTGAGCTCTTAGATGTTAGCCTATGCCAAGTATGCTTTAGCCTATGCCAAGTATGCTAGCTCTTAGATGTTAGCCTATGCCAAGTATGTGAGCTCTTAGATGTTAGCCTATGCCAAGTATGCTAGCTCTTAGATGTAAGCCTATGCCAAGTATGCTAGCTATTAGATGTTAGCCTATGCCAAGTATGTGAGCTTTTAGATGTTAGTCTATGCCAAGTATGTGAGCTCTTAGATGTTAGCCTATGCCAAGTATGCTTTAGACTATGCCAAGTATGCTAGCTCTTAGATGTTAGCCTATGCCAAGTATGCTAGCTCTTAGATGTTAGCCTATGCCAAGTATGTAAGCTCTTAGATGTTAGCCTATGCCAAGTATGTGAGCTCTTAGATGTTAGCCTATGCCAAGTATGCTAGCTCTTAGATGTTAGCCTATGCCAAGTATGTGAGCTCTTATTGTTAGCCTATGCCAAGTATGCTAGCTCTTAGATGTTAGCATATGCCAAGTATGTGAGCTCTTAGATGTTAGCCTATGCCAAGTATGTGAGCTCTTAGATGTTAGCCTATGCCAAGTATGCTTTAGCCTACACCAAGTATGAAAGCTCTTAAATGTTAGCCTATGCCATGTATGATAGCTCTTAGATGTTAGCCTACGCAAAGTATGCTTACTGTTAGATAGCTTATGTCTTGTATGATAGATGTTAGATGTTAGCCACACTCTGGAAAAATGGGGCTTAATGCATGTGCTCAAAGAATCATCCCAGATCAGCCTGTGCCAGTACAACACTTTCTGCTTTTATTGAATAATTCATATAAAGGAGGTGGCTTCTAAACGAGATTCAAGTATAAGCAGAAAGTGTGGTCCCTGATAAGTCTGTGCAGACTCAACTGGCTTAAATGGGACTTTACTGCACCAAGCCCAATTTTCAAGAATGTGGCTCAATGACTCCTTTATATTGGCAGAGGTGCATTATACATTGATAGCCCTTAAAAACCACCTGAGGATTAGGATGACCTCTCTGAACGCTGCTACATGCATGTCACAGATTACGAGGCAATTATAAATGAGGCCAAATAACATGTATGCAAGCTAAGACTATATAACTTATCCATGTAGTTTACTAATCATCCCTGAATTGTCAAATAATACAAGAAATGTATTTGACTGAATGATTATATTGAAAGCCCCTCTAAAGGCTGTATTCTTTTGTTTTACTACAACACTTCATGTTGATTAGCGTCAGACTCTGCTGCTCATGTTTGTTCCCAATCCAAATGCCCAAACCATTGGTTAAAAAAAACAAACTGTTCTTTCTCCATTAGACTGAGTGGGTCGTACGAGTGTCTCAAGGGAGGCAGCACCAGCGAGGCCATGGAGGACTTCACAGGAGGTGTCACCGAGACGGTGGACCTCAAGAAGGCACCCACCAACCTCCTCAACATCATGATGAAGGCCCACGATAGGGGCTCTCTCATGGGCTGCTCCATTGATGTAAGTGGGGGGAGTAGGCTCTCTCATGGGCTGCTCCATTGATGTAAGTGGGGGGGGGGGGAGTAGGATCTCTCATGGGCTGCTCCATTGATGTAAGTGGGGTGAGTAGGATCTCTCATGGGCTGCTCCATTGATGTAAGTGGGGGGAGTAGGATCTCTAATGGGCTGCTCCATTGATGTAAGTGGGGGGAGTAGGATCTCTCATGGGCTGCTCCATTGATGTAAGTGGGGGGAGTAGACTCTCTCATTTGCTGCTCCATTGATGTAAGTGGGGGGAGTAGGATCTCTCATGGGCTGCTCCATTGATGTAAGTGGGGGGAGTAGGATCTCTCATGGGCTGCTCCATTGATGTAAGTGGGGGGAGTAGGATCTCTCATGGGCTGCTCCATTGATGTAAGTGGGGGAGTAGACTTTCTCATTAGCTGCTCCATTGATGTAAGTGGGGGGAGTAGACTCTCTCATTAGCTGCTCCATTGATGTAAGTGGGGGGAGTAGGATCTCTCATGGGCTGCTCCATGGATGTAAGTGGGGGGAGTAGACTCTCTCATTAGCTGCTCCATTGATGTAAGTGGGGGGAGTAGACTCTCTCATTAGCTGCTCCATTGATGTAAGTGGGGGGAGTAGGATCTCTCATGGGCTGCTCCATTGATGTAAGTGGGGGGAGTAGGATCTCTCATGGGCTGCTCCATTGATGTAAGTGGGGGGAGTAGACTCTCTCATTAGCTGCTCCATTGATGTAAGTGGGGGGAGTAGGATCTCTCATGGGCTGCTCCATGGATGTAAGCGGGGGGAGTAGGCTCTCTCATTAGCTGCTCCATTGATGTAAGTGGGGGGAGTAGACTCTCTCATGGGCTGCTCCATTGATGTTAGTGGGGGGAGTAGACTCTCTCATTAGCTGCTCCATTGATGTAAGTGGGGGGAGTAGGATCTCTCATTAGCTGCTCCATTGATGTAAGTGGGGGGAGTAGACTCTCTCATTAGCTGCTCCATTGATGTAAGTGGGGGGAGTAGGATCTCTCATGGGCTGCTCCATTGATGTAAGTGGGGGGAGTAGGATCTCTCGTGGGCTGCTCCATTGATGTAAGTGGGGGGGGGGGAAGTAGGATCTCTCATGGGCTGCTCCATTGATGTAAGTGGGGGGAGTAGGATCTCTCATGGGCTGCTCCATTGATGTAAGTGGGGGGAGTAGGCTCTCTCGTGGGCTGCTCCATGGATGTAAGTGGGGGGAGTAGGATCTCTCATGGGCTTCTCCATTGATGTAAGTGGGGGGAGTAGGATCTCTCATGGGCTGCTCCATTGATGTAAGTGGGGGGAGTAGGATCTCTCATTAGCTGCTCCATTGATGTAAGTGGGGGGAAGTAGGATCTCTCATGGGCTGCTCCATTGATGTAAGTGGGGGGAGTAGACTCTCTCATGGGCTGCTCCATGGATGTAAGTGGGGGGAGTAGGCTCTCTCATTAGCTGCTCCATTGATGTAAGTGTGGGGGGGGGGGAAGTAGGATCTCTCATGGGCTGCTCCATTGATGTAAGTGGGGGGAGTAGGATCTCTCATGGGCTGCTCCATTGATGTAAGTGGGGGGGGGAAGTAGGATCTCTCATGGGCTGCTCTATTGATGTAAGTGGGGGGAGTAGGATCTGTCATGGGCTGCTCCATTGATGTAAGTGGGGGGAGTAGGATCTCTCATTAGCTGCTCCATTGATGTAAGTGGGGGGAGTAGACTCTCTCATTAGCTGCTCCATGGATGTAAGTGGGGGGAGTAGGATCTCTCATGGGCTGCTCCATTGATGTAAGTGGGGGAGTAGACTCTCTCATTAGCTGCTCTATTGATGTAAGTGGGGGGAGTAGGATCTCTCATTAGCTGCTCCATTGATGTAAGTGGGGGGAGTAGACTCTCTCATGGGCTGCTCCATTGATGTAAGTGGGGGGAGTATACTCTCTCATGGGCTGCTCCATTGATGTAAGTGGGGGGAGTAGACTCTCTCATTAGCTGCTCCATTGATGTAAGTGGGGGGAGTAGGATCTCTCATTAGCTGCTCCATTGATGTAAGTGGGGGGAGTATACTCTCTCATTAGCTGCTTCATTCATGTAAGCGGGGGGAGTAGACTCTCTCATTAGCTGCTCCATTGATGTAAGTGGGGGGAGTAGACTCTCTCATGGGCTGCTCCATTGATGTAAGTGGGGGGAGTAGGATCTCTCATTAGCTGCTCCATTGATGTAAGTGGGGGAGTATACTCTCTCATGGGCTGCTCCATGGATGTAAGTGGGGGAGTAGACTCTCATTAGCTGCTCCATTGATGTAAGTGGGGGGAGTAGATTCTCTCATTAGCTGATCCATTGATGTAAGTGGGGGAGTAGACTCTCTCATTAGCTGCTCCATTGATGTAAGTGGGGGGAGTAGGATCTCTCATGGGCTGCTCCATTGATGTAAGTGGGGGGAGTAGGATCTCTCGTGGGCTGCTCCATTGATGTAAGTGGGGGGAGTAGGCTCTCTCATTAGCTGCTCCATTGATGTAAGTGGGGGGAGTAGGATCTCTCATGGGCTGCTCCATTGATGTAAGTGGGGGGAGTAGGATCTCTCATGGGCTGCTCCATTGATGTAAGTGGGGGGAGTAGACTTTCTCATTAGCTGCTCCATTGATGTAAGTGGGGGGGAGTAGGATATCTCATGGGCTGCTCCATTGATGTAAGTGGGGGAGTAGACTCTCTCATTAGCTGCTCCATTGATGTAAGTGGGGGGAGTAGACTCTCTCATTAGCTGCTCCATTGATGTAAGTGGGGGGAGTAGGATCTCTCATGGGCTGCTCCATTGATGTAAGTGGGGGGGAGTAGGATCTCTCATGGGCTGCTCCATTGATGTAAGTGGGGGGAGTAGACTCTCTCATGGGCTGCTCCATTGATGTAAGTGGGGGGAGTAGGCTCTCTCGTGGGCTGCTCCATGGATGTAAGTGGGGGGAGTAGGATCTCTCATGGGCTGCTCCATTGATGTAAGTGGGGGGAGTAGACTCTCTCATTAGCTGCTCCATTGATGTAAGTTGGGGGAGTAGGCTCTCTCGTGGGCTGCTCCATTGATGTAAGTGGGGGAGTAGACTCTCTCATTAGCTGCTCCATTGATGTAAGTGGGGGGAGTAGACTCTCTCATGGGCTGCTCCATTGATGTAAGTGGGGGAGTAGGATCTCTCATTAGCTGCTCCATTGATGTAAGTGGGGGAGTAGACTCTCATTAGCTGCTCCATTGATGTAAGTGGGGGGAGTAGGATCTCTCATGGGCTGCTCCATTGATGTAAGTGGGGGGAGTAGACTCTCTCATTAGCTGCTCCATTGATGTAAATGGGGGGAGTAGGATCTCTCATGGGCTGCTCCATTGATGTAAGTGGGGGAGTAGACTCTCTCATTAGCTGCTCCATTGATGTAAGTGGGGGGAGTAGACTCTCTCATTAGCTGCTCCATTGATGTAAGTGGGGGGAGTAGACTCTCTCATTAGCTGCTCCATTGATGTAAGTGGGGGGAGTAGGATCTCTCATGGGCTGCTCCATTGATGTAAGTGGGGGGGAGTAGGCTCTCTCATTAGCTGCTCCATTGATGTAAGTGGGGGGAGTAGACTCTCTCATTAGCTGCTCCATTGATGTAAGTGGGGGGAGTAGGATCTCTCATGGGCTGCTCCATTGATGTAAGTGGGGGAGTAGACTCTCTCATTAGCTGCTCCATTGATGTAAGTGGGGGGAGTAGACTCTCTCATTAGCTGCTCCATTGATGTAAGTGGGGGGAGTAGACTCTCTCATTAGCTGCTCCATTGATGTAAGTGGGGGGAGTAGGATCTCTCATTAGCTGCTCCATTGATGTAAGTGGGGGAGTAGACTCTCTCATTAGCTGCTTCATTCATGTAAGTGGGGGGAAGTAGGATCTCTCATGGGCTGCTCCATTGATGTAAGTGGGGGGAGTAGGATCTCTCATGGGCTGCTCCATTGATGTAAGTGGGGGGAGTAGACTCTCTCATTAGCTGCTCCATTGATGTAAGTGTGGGGGGGGGGGGGGAGTAGGATCTCTCATGGGCTGCTTCATTCATGTAAGTGGGGGGAGTAGGATCTCTCATGGGCTGCTCCATTGATGTAAGTGTGGGAGTATACTCTCTCATGGGCTGCCCCATTGATGTAAGTGGGGGAGTAGACTCTCTCATTAGCTGCTCCATTGATGTAAGTGAGGGGAGAAGGCTCTCTCATGGGCTGTTCAATTGCTGGGCTCATTATTCCCTTCCATAGGTGAAGGGATAATGTTTTTTGCGTTTTCCGTCAATCCTTCTGTCTGAAACACTTTTATCCGCAGCCATATTTCTGAAATGCTTGGGCTGATTTAATTGAAACTTCTTGAAAGATTATATAATGATAAGAGGAGGATGCACGTCAAATTCCCTCCTAATCCATGTGCAAAGAAGGGAGTTTTTGCCTTTTTTACTTCAAAATAAGCACACTTCTGTGTTTGGAATCTCATCTTGCAACTTCTTTCATAGATTTAGAGCTATATCTCCAATACCATTTGACCCACACCTATGAGACTTGACATGGTTGTTCACAATCTACCTGGGTTGAGTCAAATGCAAGACCCATAACCCTGGAGGCAAGGTAAAGGTCACACAATTAGGTCAAAGATCACAAAGGGCTAGGTTCACGAAGGGTTGAAATATGCCCTGTTTCAGAATTAAATGAATTTACTTTTATCTTATAGGGCAAACTATTGTATATAGGAAAACAACATATTTATAATAAGTATCGCTTTATTATGGTTGCTATGGCAACATGATAAATACGTAAGAATATTTGTTATGGTATATAAAAATCAATTGCAAACGTATATATATACATTATACGTCATCATGAAAATTATAAAATTGTACATGAGTATTGAATACACACAGCATGTTGTAAAAAAGCAACAAATAGTTGTTGGTTGTCATGGTAACGAGTAAGACATTGACATTTTTCTACATTTTTTGTCAAAGAAATCAAAGAATATGAAGTATAATTTAACATGCACAGCATACTTTGCCTAATGCATACCCAATTGATCGGAATATATGCAGGTAAGTTTTAATTAATATTTTTTGAAACCACAATTGCCGTTTCCATGGAAACAATTTAAATGTATATGATATATGTCACTTTTTAAAGTAAATATCGATCGGCAAACAACATAAACCGAACAACTTAAAAATATATCTTAATTATTGTATTATTCAATTTTTTAATTACTGCAATAAAAAATGAATCTTTGATGATTAAGATGTTACTATGGTAACGGATTTTTAATTAGAATGCAAACAAATAATGTACATACTAAATACAAGCTTAACATCAAGCATCCGGTTGGCAATTTAAAATAATAAACCAGTTACCCAGTATTACATTATGATTACAATTTGTTATAATTCACAATACTTTATGGTATAACATATCATAAACAACAGTATTTTATACAAGATTTGACGTCTTCAGCGTTACAAACGCATCAACGTATCAAAATGTTACTGACATAAGCAGTCCTGCATATGATAATGTGTTATAATGCACAATACCTCATGGTATTACATATCATAAACAACAGTATTTTATACAAGATTTGACGTCTTCAGCGTTACAACAACGTATCAAAATGTTACTGACATAAGCAGTCCTGCATATGATAACAATTTGTTATAATGCACAACACTTCATGGTATTAGATATCATAAACAACAGTATTTTATACAATAATTGACGTCTTCAGCGTTACAAACGCATCAGCGTATCAAAATGTTACTGACACAAGCAGTTCTGCATATACCTTAATTACGTCAAATAACGTACAAATGTCTAATCTATGAGTGTATACTTTTCACTTCACAGACAACGGATGTAACAAAATGATACAATATTACATTTAAATATCCCTATCATCCCAAAAAGATTAACGTGTTTTATCAGCCGAAAGCTTTTAACAACAGCTGGCAAGGGACTATAAAAGCGAATGTACCGGGTGTTTCACATAAATCTTATAAGTGACACGCACATATGTATCTATTAATTACGGAATCCGGATAGTTCCATCTATAATCTCGCCCTTCTTTCATCAAGGGCGACACACGAAGCGACGCACGAATTTTTGCGCGACAATCGCGGCGAAGCACCATATTATGCGCGACAGTCGCAGTGACGCACGATATATTTAACACGATACATCGCCCTTGTGTAGGTAGCCCATAAAGCGATATATCGCGTTGAATATCTCGTGCGACGCCGCGACTGTCGCGCAAATTATCCCGCGTCGCCGCGACTGTCGCGCAAATTACCCTGCGTCGCCGCGACTGTCGCGCAAAATATCGTGTATCGCTTCGTGTGTTATGTGTCGCCCTTGATGAAAGATCGATATTATGGCTTGCACTATCCGGATTCCGTACTTAAGTCTGATCTGCTTGTGAAAATGTATATTTTGCCAGGTTTAAACATTTTTATTACCATAAAACTTCTACTACGTACCTTTCCGCTACATAATATATAAAAGCTTAATACAATATGTCCGACTGTTGAAACAATTACAGGTTAAAAGTCGAGATACGCCTTTAGCTAATTCAGATAGTTTTACCAGTAGAAAATACCGACATATTGAGGAGTAAATAAGACCTTAGTCGTCGATATATTCCGTCAAAAATATTCCAAAGACTTATTTACTCCTCAACAGTACTGACATATGACTCGGAGTCGGAAGTGTCCACAGTTTGTGGCACATGAGACGCGTCATCAATATATTTGCCCCAGTCCTGAATGCCACAATCATTATTGGCCCGGATTAACCAGACAAATACCAAATGACAGATGCAACGTGCGAACACGTGCCAACAGTACGCGCACCTGCCCGGCATTGACAATACCATGCTTTAACATGGTCTGAGTCATATTGAATCCAGACCTGATAAGTCTTTGATGAAATATGACGGCTTTGAAGACGGACACGAATGAGATCACAAGTTTCTCTGAACACATCGATTGTGCATTCAGAGCCCATATATTCTTGAATGTAAGACGGACAGAGCTTCAACTGGTAGGTGCCTAGCGTCAGGAGTTTAAGCATTGTTTCGTCAAGTTGAGGAAAGTTGGAAACAGATTCGTTAACAGACGACCATTTACTGATACTACGGCGATGGAGATTATTATCTTCTACACATTTTTGCAATTTATTTTCTTCTTTTAGTTTGGCCATCATCCTTTCCGCACATAAAAAATCTTCAGACGATTCACAGTTGGCACTCACAGGTGGAAGAAACTTGTTACATAAACTACAAATAATTTTAATATAGTCGCCTATGTATGGCACTTGATTCGTTGGCAAGATGTGGTCCAAATACTTCCACCGCTTGATTCTAGCGTTAGCCGCTTCAACTACCCATCTTACCTAAAAAGGTATTGTAAAATATTTAAAAGTCAATAACTCAACTTTACAGCTTATATTTGGTTTAAATTAGCTCACTACCGTACAGCGTTCGATGTTTTCCCCTATAAACATAAGTTAATTGATCCGATGCATAGAAATTAAGTTAAGATTGGTATGCTGACATAAGACTTTCATGCATGGGCTCATTTGTAGATAAAATAATAATACTATATATTCATTTTCATTTCCGTTTCAACATAACAATACAATTAATTATAATAATAAGACAAAAATACAAAGTAGAGATTTCAATTTGCATCGTCAATGTTTATTTGGTGCTTAAACAAAGGCGATTTTTTTGTTTCTTCTCCGAACAAATAGTATTACACACCCGTTACATCTGCATTACACGGTATAACCCTTTCAGTAATTATTAAATCGTCTTACATGGGTCCTATAAATGGCACATAGCTATTCCACATTGTGCTGTTCATGTTTTAGCGTATTATCTGACGGTGTATTGTGCAAATAAAGCAAAACATACCTTTGTAACTAGCCGTGAAGAGTTTGCCAAATCAGTTGGTAGTTGTTTGCTTCCTCGCGGCAAAAATGACGGCATCTGCGCGTGGATCCCGAGCTCTTCAAGCAGAGAGGTGGCATCACGGAAGCCTCTGTCGACAACAAATATGTCGTTTTCCTTGACCCAGTTTTTAATTTCTTCGATGTTGTTTTTAATTATATGATGCAGAATTGATGCGTCGTTATTTTTGCTGTTGGCCAAATATGGACCGATTACGGAAATAAAATATCCTGATGTTGTTACAATAACCATGGGTTTAACTAATGGTCTTCCCTTGTGCATACTATACGTTTGCCGTTGAAATTGAAAGTTTCCACTTTTTTGAATGTAGATGTAGGTTCCGTCGAGAACGAGGATGACTTGTTCCTTATTTTCCGTGAAAAGAAGTTGTGCCAAATTACGGGTATGTTTATTTATTACATCTTCGCGTGAAATGTGTGAAAAGCAAGATTAAAAGGCACAAAGTCGGTCATAAGTACTTTTCTGGATGTTTGTATGGCTCTTCTGACGCTTGATTTTGAAACGTCAAACAAAGTTGACAGGACCTTATTTGATAGACCTGACTTTAACTTAAACAAGAAAATTCCAATAGTAGTTGCTACAGTTCTAGCAGGCGTGTTTCTTATTGATAATTCGACGGCTTTCAAGAGTGCTAAAAAGTTTGACACCGAAATGCCGGTAAGATTTAACATGTCTTCCTCACTGAAAGTTGTTAAGTCATCAAACGACAGCCTCTTACTTTTTGAACATACGCAGTACTCTCGAACTGCAGTAAGAAGATTAAGAAGAGATGATCTGTTTAAAAAAACATTGTCTATTGTAGACAATTTTGAAATTACATTTTCTTCATAGGATGTACCATTTTGCTTGAAATGACCGGGACAACACCTACTTTCCGCTGTTATTAAAATATTATGTTGAATGAAGGTTTCTGTCCTTGTAGAAGTAGGAACGACAATCAATTTTGGTCCAGGTTTCTTGCAAATGAAACAATAAGCATGGCTTTTTGATGTTGTTTTAATATTCAATTTGATTGAAGGAGGACTGTTTGGGAGAACATTTTGCGGCGGCAATGAGCTGGTAGAGGCACAAGAAGGTTGTTGTGCACAAGAAGGTTGATGTGATGCAGCGTAATACGCTGGTCGACTACACTTGCCACAAATAAATTGATCTTGTGTTGTTTCTATCAGGAAATTCTTTTTTAAATATTTTGCGACATGTTTATTTACAGGACTGCGTTGGTGTATTTTGAGCCGTTTTTCGCATAAAATACACGTTTTGAGAGGCATTCTGCAAGAAAAAGAAAAATCATATTAGATGTTTCTCTTTAACACAAATATAATACTAAAATAACGTTAAAAAAATTAGGTGCAATATTTTTTACAAAGTTACGTTTTAATTATTGCAGTTATTGTAACAAAAAAAAATTGACGTAATTGAGAATCGAACTACAACCACCCGCGTGGAAGTCTGACACTACATCCATTACACCACACAGACCATTGTAAAAATATGTCGATAATGATGTATATTTATTGAGCAATATGACGTTCACTGCAAGTGTCGTTTGTCATTTTAAATGGTTTTAATTGTTTAAATCGTAATTTCTCTTAACTTGCATGTTTTCAAAAGCTTGAACATTTTTTCAATCAATTCTATACAACTATATATAAATTGCGATAGAAAACAACGGTTTTCACAACAATATTGCTGGAGTCGTCCATTGTGTCACACCGGTCTTACTGACAATAACGTAGTGACGTCACCATTTATGTATAGAATGGGAGTCGTCTGCAGTCGCAATACACCAGAATAATCGAATGGATCTGTCAACAATTTATTGACTATTTCAACAGAAGGAACACCATTTTTACGATAATAAAACATTTAAAATGGTAATTTTAAATTTATGAAAGTAAAATAAAGATTAAAACTTACGTGAATGCTAGTGATCCTTTAAAATTATCGATCTGAGTGTTGACTACATGTTGTCATGGAGCGATGTAAACAATCATGCAAGAGTTGTTTCCCTTACTAACAGTAGTTAACAAAATTCGTATATTTACAAAAAAATATTTTATCTTCGCATAAATGAAAAGACACATTACACTTTGCATGGAAAACGTATTCTAAATATAACCACAGTATGAATCAACAACAAAACACATATAATTTACTTTGTGTTTTAATGTGCAAAACAACAAGGAATTTGGGTTACACTGTAACTTACATCTACCAATATTAAAATTCACAAAAGTTCAAAATTAAATATGAAGGCATATTTCCGACACAAAGTAATTTTTTGATTGCATCTAACTCCGAAATATGAATCAAAACTTAAAATATGAAAGTGTGGGAAACTTGCCTTCATATTCTATTATGTCATTAAATGTCCAAAAATGGTCAAAATTTAGGTTATTCTGCTGAACTATACATGTTTGTGGTCAATTGTGGAGATGTTTAACGCAATTTGTAAGGCAAAAGTGCTTTTGAATGAGACAGATAAGATGTTAAGCTCCACAAATATACCAAATTTATGATGATTTTTGAAACTTATTTTTTTACAATTTCATAGGGCATATAAAGCTGCTTCGTGAACCTAGTCCTTTGATGAATGAATCATAATTTAGCTATTACTTAATTATGCATCAAAGGATACTGTAATACATTTCTACAATTGTTCTCCTTTATCTGGCTGTATGTCACAGTTCATACTCATGGTCTCTAGGGTCAAGGTCAAGGTCACACACTGAGGTAAAATATTACATATTTTTTAGATATGCTCTATTTTATTAGGATTCTGAAGTACACATCAAGGGATTTTCAAATTCCCTGATGAAATTGCCCATCAGTATGAGGCACATGTCCGTATGGTTATCACCATTTCTTTCCTTTTAAATTTATATCATTTTATGAGTTTTATGCTCCCCCAAAAATTTTGGGTGGAGCATAAAGTCGCCGCTTCGTCTGTCCGTGCGTGTGTCCGTCCGTCCATGCACAATTTTTATAAGTTTTTATGCTACCACTAAATTTTTGGGGGGAGCATAATAGTCGCCGCTTCGTCTGTGCGTGCGTGTGTCCGTCCGTCAGTGCACAACTTTTTGTCTGGGCTATTTCTCGGCAATTAATGACTGGAATTCAATTAAACTTTATGGGAAGCTTCACTACCAAGAGGAGATGTGCATATTATCAGCCGGTTCTGGTCGGATGATTTTTCACAGAGTAATGGCCTTTTGAAATTTTCCATTTGCACATATAGTGCAATTCTTGTCCGGGCTATTTCTCAGCAATTAATGAGCCGAATTCAATGAAACTTATGGGAAACTTCACTACCAAACGGACATGTGCATATTATCAGCGGGTTCTAGTCAGATGATTTTTCACAGAGTTATGACCCTTTGAAATTTTCCATTAACTGTACATATAGTGCAGTTCTTGTCCGGGCTATTTCTCAGCAACTAATGACCAGAATTCAATGAAGCTTTATGGGAAGCTTAACTACCTTGAGGAGATGCACATGTTATTTGTGGGTTCTGGTTAGATGATTTATTATGCCCCCCTTCGAAGAAGAGGGGGTATATTGCTGTGCTCATGTCGGTCTGTCGGTCGGTCGGTCCGTCAGTCCGTCCACCAGGTGGTATTTTCAGATGTACAAACATCTGTGAACACTTCTCTCTAAGGAGGTTACAATGTGTGTGCACATGATATGACGTGATCATCTTATTTTTTGTGTTTGTTTCCCAGGCTGATCCAAACCAACTGGAGGCCATCTTGCCTAATGGGCTGGTGATGGGCCATGCATACTCCATCACAAGTGTTAAACTGGTAAGTGTTTTATCCCGTACTATGTACAGTCCTACCCCACCCCCCTGACTAAAATCAGTCTTTATTACACCTGAGTATAACAGTCACCTGCCATAAGCAGCCAGTATATTTCAATGTCAAGTCATTTTCACATGTGTTAAAGGGTCACAAGGCAGTAGTACTTTGGTGGGCGTAGTTTATTGTTGTCTCTTACCACCAAGGTCGTAGCGGCTAGTGTGCGGTAAAGGGAGCTGATTGCGGTAACTGATAAATACGGTACATAAATGCTGCCCATCATGAAAATATGAATAATACGATATTGAGAAGGCTTTTGTACTGGTTTAATTACTGAGAAATCTAACAAAATTATTTCAATGTATTTAATATGTTTTAAATAATTATTCCAAGTAAAATGATTTCATTATCATTACTTTACAAAGATAGGAAAATCATGGACTATGGTATGGGTTAACAGGTTCATTCATTCAGCACAGAGTGGAATCTTTCATCCAGAACATCAGTGAGTTTTTAGCATGAGGTGATGTATATGTTAAGATTGTTTTGATTCGGAACATGTGTACATGTATGTCGTTTGAAACATCTATGTCATAAAACATGTTACTTATTTAAAGATAAATTGTGATAAATTTGTGGTTGTTTGAATGAAAATGATGTTTGTTAGATGTTTGTGTATAAAGAAGGATTTCTTAGCTCTTGGTGTTTGTTTGTTTGAGCGATAATGATACTAAAAAGTGGTCGCCATGGCGCAGTGGATATGGTGTCTACCAAGCGATCAGGGGATCCATCCCCACCGTGGGAGAGTTCTTAAGATCTTCGCCATATACACCAAGTACTGGTTTTAGGCCCAGGAAACGGACTCGAGAGAGTTTCAATAAGCCTGAGGCTTTCGATGCATTTGAGCTAAAATATATAGGATTAAATTAAAAATGGTCACCTGACTATAGCAACCACCTGCCTACAACAGCAATTTTTTACCACTTCTCTTGACTGATGGCTGTTTACAGGTTAGACTGTAGAAAATGCCCCATGATCTCAAAAACTGAGAAAATGTTCTGTGACAAGCCAAAATTTCATTTTCATAGTTTTCATTTGAATCCTTTTATTTTAAGTTATAGATAGTCTCAGGCTCGAGTCTTCAGAGCAAAGGCTCAGCTATTTTTTGTAATAATCCAATTGTAGTCCGAACTTTAAAAACATAATTGCAAAATAATTAAAAAATACAAAAAAGATGATAAATATATGATGACTATTTATTCACTTGGTGAAGCATCACCTTACCTTACCTACCTAGTCCTTGTTGTGCCCGGAGGCACATAGGGCAAGGACTAGCGCTTTCCACTCTTCTCTATCTTTTGCTTTCTTTTCTAGTTTTCCCCAGGTCAAATTATGTTCTTTCATTTCTGATTCGATAGTTCTTCTCCATGTCATTTTTGGTCGTCCTCGTCTCCTTTTGCCTTCGGGTGTCCATCTGAGAGCAGTTCTTGTAATGTTCTCTTGGGGTTTACGTAGAACGTGTCCGATCCAGACCCATCGTTTTCTTTTCAGTATCGTCCTCATATCGGTTGAGTTTGTTTGTTTGTGCAGTTCTATATTGGATATTTTTGCCGGCCAGAAGATTCTTGAAATTTTTCGGAGACAGCCGTTGTGAAAACTGGAGAGCCTGTTGATGTCTTTCTCAGTCATCCTCCAGCATTCTGCTCCGTACAGTAGAACTGACATTACACAGCTGTTATATATTTTCAGTTTAGTGTTTTTGCTGATGTTTCTAGTCTTCCAAATATTGTTTAGTTTGAAGAATGCATTTCTTGCTATTCCTAGTCTGATTTTAATATCTTTCTCGGCACCCCCATCTGATGTTAAAGTGCTACCAAGGTAAGTGAAAGTTGATGTACAGTTAATGTTATATCCGTTTAGGTGGATTTTTGGTGGTTCGTTTGTGTTAAGATGCATGATTTCTGTTTTCTTGATGTTTATCTTGAGGCCTATCTTGCTTGCATTCTCATGCAGTTTGGTAGTTTTGTCTTGCATGTGTGTTTCTAAATGTGAGAGTAAGGCTAGGTCGTCTGCATAATCAAGGTCTTCAAGATTGGTGAGGAGGGTCCATCTAATTCCAGTATTGTTTCCATTAAGGGTAGATCTCATAACCCAATCTATTGCGATGATAAATAAAAGGGACGACATCACACAGCCTTGTCTAACCCCAGATTTTACTATGAAGCTGGTGGCTGATGATCTGCCAACAGAGCATTTGAAGTTGGAATAGAAGGCTTTAATAAGGCTCACTAGTTTTGATGGTATTCCATAATGTTTCAAAATTTTCCATAAGCTTTCTCTATGTATGCTGTCGAATGCCTTTTCAAAATCAATGAAGTTGATGATTAGTTTCCGTTGCCATTCAGTAGATTGTTCTATGATGTTTCTTAATACAAATATTTGATCGCTGCAGCTTTTTCCTTTCCTGAATCCTGCCTGCTGTTCCCTTAGTTTGTTGTCAACTGCTGTTTTAATCCTATCGATTATTATTTTGCAGAAAATCTTGCTGGGTATGGATAACAATGTAATACCCCTCCAATTGTCACATTTTGTGAGATCTCCTTTCTTAGGCAACTTGATGATGTTGCCTTCATTCCATGTGGCTGGTATAGTGTTGTTCTGCCATATCTTACAGAATATTGGATGGAGTATGTCTGTAGCCAGAGTAGGGTCTGTTTTAAATAATTCAGCTGGTAACTGGTCTTTTCCAGGGGATTTATTATTTTTGAGCGCATTGATAGCTTTATATATTTCCTCTTTTCGTGGTGTTTCTATGTTGATGTCTAAAACTTCTACATCTTCCGCAATATCTGCAGTGACAGCGGGGTCAGGGCGATTCAGAACCTCTTCAAAATGCTCATTCCATCTTTTATCTTGCTCATTTTCAGATGTTATTAGTGTTCCTTGCTTGTCTCTTATTGGCATGTTTTTGTTTTGCATTTTTCCACATAATTTCTTTGTGATTTGGTAAATTTCACCTACTCTATGTTCTGAAGCAGCTTTCTCAGCTTCCTTTGCCATCTCTTCTACAAAGGTTTGTCTATCTCTTTTAGTAGCTTTCTTTACTTCTTTATTGCTGTTAGAATATTGTTCTCTCAGTCTATCTTTCAGTCTCTCAGAATGTGTGGTACAAATTTTCTTCTTTATATCTTTTCTCTTATCTATCTTTTTCCATGTCTGAGGTGTAATCCATTCTTTGTGTATTTGTCTTTTGAATCCCAGTGTTTTTTCGCTTGTTTTCATGAATGCTGATTCTATCTTTAGCCAATGTTGGTCTATGTTTTCCTCCTCGATGTTTATATCTTGTAATATTTGAAATCTGTTTCTTAGTTCTAATATAAATTCTTGTTTTGTTTTTGTTTCTCTCAGTTTACCAGTGTCGAATTTCATTGGTTTAAACTTTTGTGTTGTTTTCATCAGTTTAAGTCTGATACTAGCTGTGACAAGGTGATGGTCGCTTCCTACATCAGCACCACGTCTCACTCTCACATCTTGAAGAGATCTTTTCCATTTACCATTTATAGCGATGTGATCAATTTGATTTTTATCTCTTCCACCTGGTGATATCCATGTTATTTTATGTATTTCCTTGTGAGGGAATAGTGTCCCACCAATAACAAGATTGTTGTTACCGCAAAAATCTACTAACTTTTCACCATTTTCATTCATTGTACCGCATCCATGTTTTCCAATGACTCTCTCAATTCCGCTGTTATCCTGTCCTACTTTTGCATTGAAGTCACCCATGATGATTGTAAGATCGTGTTTCGGTATCTTTTCTATTTCTGCTTGCAGCATGTCATAAAATTCTTGTTTGGTATCATCTTCGGCTTCATTTGTGGGAGCATATACCTGTATAATTGAAGTCTTAACTGGTTCTGTATTCAGTCTTGCTCTTATAATTCTTTCATTGATAGGATGGTATTCAGTTAGAGATTTTGAAGCTGTTTTACTTAGAATTAGTGCTACCCCTTCATGATGTTTTCCGTCTTTTCTACCAGAATATATAATTGTTTCACCTGTGCTGGTTAGGTTTTTTCCAAAATCTGTCCATCTACATTCACTTATCCCTAATATACTCAATTTGTTCTCATTCATTTCTCTCAAAACCTGGGCTTGCTTTCCTGTCTCATACATAGTACGGACATTCCAGAATCCTAGTTTTAGTTTGGTTCTCGTGTTGAGTATACTTTTCATGTGGCCAGCTTCCTGTTGGCTTTCACTGGTCCCATTCATAAATGCAAGGTTTTGCTTGTATACTGGTGTTACGAGAAAAGTTGAAATGTTTCTAGTCCCTGTTTCCGTAATCGATTGTTTTTTACAAGAAGATGAAGCATCACCAATTGATCAAAATTTACTTATTTTAGATATTAATGATAAACATTGTACTACAATATTTAAGTGTTAGCAAATTGCCCTCCAAAAAATGTCAACTTATATTGGCCAAGCTTTTTGTGAGTTTGATTGTTGTTATTTCATCCGAAATTTGAATTGTCAAATCTTGTATTGGTTGCAAAGTTTTAGATTCAAGGTACCCGATCTGGCTAGTAAACTTTTGCGGTATTATAAATGAGCCTTGCACTGGGTAAAGAGTGCTTAATGCATTTACGTATAGAGTCATTCCTGAATAGCCTTTGAAGTTATCATAGGCTAATCAGGGACAATGATTTTTGCTTGTATTGAATTTTTGTTAAAACAAATTATTTTCTATAGATACTCCAGTTAAGGCGGAGAGTCTCATGCCTGATTAGCATGTGTAGATTGCAAAGGTTCATCTGGGACAGCATCTGGGACAGCATTTTACGCACGTGCATTAAGCCTTGTTTTCCAGTGGATTGCAAAGGTTCATCTGGGACAGCATTTTACGAACATGCATAAAGCCTTGTTTTCCAGTGGATTGCAAAGGTTCATCTGGGACAGCATTTTACGCACATGCATTAAGCCTTGTTTTCCAGTGGATTGCAAAGGTTCATCTGGGAAAGCATTTTACGAACATGCATTAAGCCTTGTTTTCCAGGAACGAGGCTCAAAAGCAATTTATTATGGTTGTAATCTTGACACCGTCTTGTTGATAGGCTGATAAACAACAACATTGCAAAAGTTATTTAGATGTCCATATGATTCACATTTTCCACTTGAAAGAGACCTATATTTGTACTATTTGTATGTGGGATTGGGCCCACTTAACATTATGTAATACAGTTTTAAAATAATTATTGAGTGTTTTGTCTACATGCATATCAGCAGAGTCATGTACAATATTTCATTGTTTTCTAATAGAAATCTCAAAATTTGTTCTTAACTTAGATCTATTGACCTGGTAGTTAAGTTCCCATGCAATTACCACAATAGCCAACACTAACCCGTGAATTGTTTCTAAATCATTTGCTGTGTTTTTAGGTCGAGATTCAGACACCAAAGATCAGTGGCAAGATCCCCCTGGTACGTGTGCGCAACCCCTGGGGCAATGAGAGCGAGTGGAAGGGGGCCTGGTCTGACAAGTAAGATATCTGATATTTATATTGCACCTTCAGTCAAAGATGGCATAATATATTGACTCCAGTCATGTAAATGGGTTTTATACCATAGAAAAGAGAAAGTATAGGTCTCATATATGTTAGTTAAAATGACAGATGTACATACGTTATTATGGCCCTATCAGATAGACTACAGAGGAAACCAACAGCATGACCTTTCTTTGCTCTCATATGCTATCTATCTATCTATGGTGTTTATCTCTGTCATGTCCGTGTTACAGGTCTGCAGAGTGGAAATACATCCCTGCTGATGAGAAGAAAGCTCTGGGGCTGACATTTGATGACGATGGAGAATTCTGGTATGTCTGGGTTTAATGGACAATAGTAGTTGGCAGCTTGAATAATTTTTCTCATCCCATTTTTAACCAGGTTTTCCAAAGTAAAAAACTGGTTATTAGATAGGCGAATGTTGGCGGGCGGGCGGGCTGGCGGGCGGAACAAGCTTGTCCGGGCCATAACTTTCTTGTTAATTTTGAGATTTAAAATCATTTGGCACATTTGTTCACCTTCATTAGACGGTGTGTCGTGCGAAAAAATAACGTCAATATCTCCAAGGCCAAGGTCACTGAGTTCAAAGGTCAAAAATGGCCATAAATGAGCTTGTCCGGTCCATAACTATGTCATTCATTGTGAGATTTAAAAATCATTTGGCACATTTGTTCACCATCATTGAACGGTGTGTAGCACGAAAGAATTACGTCAATATCTCCAAGGTCAAGGTCACCATGACTAAAATTAGATTTATTTTGAAACAAAGGGGGGTAATTATAATTAATCAGTTCAGTTTGAGTTGTCTCCCTTTATCAGACTTTTTTTCACAATGAAAACTTGTCCTTTGTTCTTTTTTTCTTCAGGTTTTGCAACAAAGTTGAAAATCCTGGTTATTAGATTGGGGTTTTGCGACGGTTGTGTGGGCAGTGTCAAATAGATGGTTTCTGGTGATTGGTCCATAACTTGCGTTTACTTATCTAAATGAAACTTGAGATATAAAGCATCCATAGAGATCTGGCTTGGGATAAGATTTAAATTGTTCGAGGTCAAGGCACTGAAAATAGAAAAACAGTTTCTATGCAATAATTTGAGTTTGAATAGAGTTAATGCACTGAAATTTTGTGTGTGGGTAGCTTACATTAATATCATTAATATCTTGTTTTGGATGACATTTGGGGCCAGTCAAGTGAAGGTCACTTTACTAAATAAAGGCAAAGCGATGGTTTCCAGACAATAACTGAAGTTTACATGGAGGAATCTTCATGTAAATTTTTGTAAAATCTGAATAGCTGTGTGAATATTTATGCCCCCGGATTGAAAGATCGGGGCATATTGTTTTTGGCCTGTCTGTCTGTCATTTATTCATTCATTGTGTGTGTGTCCCAAAACTTAAACCTTGGTTAAAGTTTTGCAATAACTTTTGCATTATTTAAGATAGCAACTTGATATTTGGCATGCATGTGTATCTCATGGAGCTGCACTTTTGGTTGGCAAAAGGTCAAGATCAAGGACATCCTTCAAGGTAAAAGGTCAAATATATAGCTTCAAATCGGCGCAATAGGGGGCATTGTATTTCTGACAAACACATGTCTTGTTTCTGTATATGTAGTACTTGTTAGTTACATATTTTATTTTACCTTTTCCATGCAGTGAGTTTTACTAAAAATAGAGCTTAAGATTATTGATGATTGTGAATGTTTAAATTCTTGAAAGCATAGGTTATAGTTGTACCATAGTTTTTATCTGTCCAGTAATTTTTTTTGCCCAATTGGGAAAAGAACCAGTACGAGCCCAATTGGGAAGTTTCTTGTCTTGAAGTCTTCACATCAGGGAATTTGTGTATTTGATATTTTCTCACAAATACTTTAAAATTGATAACTAAGTATTGTAAAGTTTTCAATATAATATGTAATTAGGTTCAAGCGATAGAGCCGCATAGGGAAACTAACTTAATGTTGCATTTTATGATATTGGACACCTTCAACTGGGATTTTTTTTCCTATTGGGAAAGTGCCGTTTGACGGTACTTTTTTAAGAAGGGAAAAAATCACTGCTGTTACTGTTGGGATATTTCTATTGTGTACTACTACCAAAACATATGTTCCTGAGCGTTTGTTTCTTATTAGCATGTTTGATGGTCTACTATTGCATAACCTGTGTTCAGACTGATGACTGTGTAATGTCTGCCTGTGTTCAGACTGATGACTGTGTAATGTCAGCTGGTGTGTCTTTGTTTTCGAAACTCAGAAATACTTACTTAGAATCTTTCTGGTAAAATGGGACTGGCGGCCATTTTTTTCTCCTATGGACCTAAATCATTTTAAAACTACTGAAATATCATCAGAACAAAAGTTCTGAACAAGTTTTATGAATAGAGGTTAACAAATGTTACTCACAGAATGTTACCAAGGTCTCACTGTTGCCTTATAACTGGGCTTAATGCATGTGCGTAAAGTGTCGTCCCACATCAGCCTGTGAAGTCTGCACAGGCTAATCAAGTACGACACTTTCCGTCTAAACTTGATTTCTGCTAAAGAGAGGCTTTCTCGAAACGACCAATATCATAAAAGCAGGAAATGTCGTCCCTGATTAGCCTGTACATGACAACTTCATAAAGTGGAGATCTGCAATTTGGGACAGAATTCTTTACTTACCTAGTACCCTATGTAATACCTA